>NC_090887.1:26459477-26479477 GCF_036669925.1 Montipora capricornis | reverse complement strand
TGGTTGTTGCCTGCTTCCAAGCGAGACATCCCAGATTCTTATGTCAGATCTGTGGTTTCAATATTGGACATAGTAATAATAATAGTAATATAAGTGTACCACCGTGGCTGATGATTTGGGCAAGTGGATAAAGTTGTTAAGATTGGAGTGCCATGTAGAGTTTCTACACAGGGTCTGTTACTCAGAACAGGGAAGCCCATCAGGAGAGTGAGGATCAATTGATGGCTTCTTGAAATCATTAGTATACAGGTTACAGTAACCCAGTCCCCACACAAACAGTATCAAGCATAAGATCAGACCCGAGGGAAAATGAGGATAATCATTAATCGTACGGGGAACTTAGTAGTGCACCATTAATCAAGCGAATCTTAAGGTCATGACTGAATGTTTTAAACACGCTCATTGGTAACTTCTCGTTTGGGAACTTCGATACAATTAATATTAAATTCATGATTATACATTGTACATTCAAGGTACAACTCTCGCACAATAATTAAATCGGTTGTTCGTATTTGATTTTTGTAATGTTTTTTTTTACACACTAACCACATGGAAATTAATCTATGAATCAGCTAATTTAATGCGTGATACATATCCAAGCTTACCTGCCGGGCAGTCTATGCACCGAGAACTGATGTTAGAAATATTAACAAAGGTTCCAAGCGGACATGGGAGAAGCTTGAGGTCACTATTACCATAGTGTTTGGCAAATCCAGCCTGATAAAACGCCTTGCGCAGCGAGGTTTCAAGCCAGTACTTTCCAATGCTGATGTCTATAAATTCAGAGTCATCTTTCTCTACACCCCTGAAATTCAAAATGGATGAGACAATAATTTTTCGAAGTAGCACTAAACTCTGTAAGGTTCCTTATTCCAAGTAACCTGTACCTACCACTCTTCTCATTTTATTTGATGGTGCTAGTAAATTGTTTGTCGTTGTCTTTGTCTTGGAAGCCACTTAATTTCACAAAGCCTGACTGAAACCGCGAATTTTAAAAATCAGTTTACCTTCAGAACTTTCTAGAAGTCATTTTCTCCCAGTAGATATCTGTTTTTCCCATGTATTCTTTAATTTGTCATTCAAATGACTTGGAGCACGTTTCAAACACCGCTAAACTCTGTTTATATTTTTGACTCAAGTTTAACCCTTTAACTGCACATTTGACACAGAGACAAGAAGATCTTTTAGATCTTATAATCACGCTCTAAAAATTTATCTGTTTTCTTAGTACTATAGTCGCAACGTGGTGCACATTCCAAAGCAGTCCTTGTTTACCCAGACAAACCAGACAGTCAAACCAGACAGTCAAGGAAAGCACCTTTCAAGATCGATGACATGGTTGCAATCAAAATAGACAGGGTAGAGAAAACGAGTCCTGTACACCCGAATATGCTGTTGGGCAAAATAATGGAGATTAGGAAAGACTACGCTAAAATAGTTACTCTACAAGGAAGCATTAAGATTATATGCTTGCACTTCGAGGAATGTGACACTCCATTATTGCAGAGAAATTTCGTTCACGGCTGCTTGCAAGCAAGCTAACAATATTCAGTTTGCAAATAAATGAAGTAACAACACTTTGTTTCGACTGCATCTTTATTACTTGTATTCAGATTAAATTCGAAACATAAAATGAATCTATACAATTGGTTACTTTAGTGGACGGTGTCTGTTACCCAAACCACATTACTTGGTTAACCAGTCAAACATCCACCTACTAGGCCTAAATACCAACCCATTTTATGACCCTAACCCTAACCTTCTGAAAACAAACTTCAATTTCATATTGACAACCCTAAACTCAAACTGACGCAGTGCTTAGGCCTAAATGCATTATCGTGACCATGATCAACACTTTCTGTTTGAAGCTAATCATTCAAAGGCACTTCTAAACCACATAGGTGAGAGGCAAGTGCTCTCAATACTGCGCCATCCCTGCACCCCAGTTCAATACGTGAACTGGTTTGAAAAAAAAAAAACGAAAAACAAACTGGTTTGAAAGAAATAAAGCGGTTTGAGGAAAACCCAAAAGTCAAATTAAACAACAACAAGCGTTCTCGGGCGGAAGGGATTCTGCACATTCTTGGTTGTCATCTTCAGTAACAGATCGCTCACTGTCAGGAGCATCAATTTGGACAGCTTCACAATGAGACAAGCAAGATCGATTGTTAGAATTTGTATCGATTGGCTCAATAACGCTTTCCAATTTAATGCTTTTGCAAGGAACATCAATGCTACTATCTGCATCCCCCATTTCATTTTGACGTTTTCCGTTTGAATGACAACAATAATCATGATCCTTCAGTATGTTGTCTCGATATTCCCTTAGTGTTATGTCTTGAGTGACAATGGGCTTGCATTCATTCCCTTCTAACAAATCAATAAGCATTGGTCGGTTCTTTGTTTTTTCTGCTTTCAAGTCCTCACTTGATGTTCAATGATTTTTCCTCGGGCAAAAGCGGGTGCAGCTTCGTACTTTTCTCTGAGTCCTTACCTCGTTTTTCTTCCTCTTTTTATCGGCCTCATAGTTATTCTTAATCACTAATAACTCATCCAATAGACGTAGTTCGTTCTTTGAAGAATTAGAGCGTGGTATGTGCCACTGTTGTGGTCTTTCAGTGCACGTAAGGTCAGTTGGTATTTCATTCACTTCGCTTTCAGTAAAATAGAGTATTTTGTACAGCAATGTGCCAATATGCTTACATCGACCATTAGCTCCCGCTTTACAGTTACATGCCTCAGACTTCACCTGAGCCGTTTGCTTACTTAGTGATACTCTTGTCCTGTATAGTTTGTTTCTAGTCATGGACGCCTTTACACGGCTTTCAAAAAAACAGAATTTTTCATCTGTTGTGTAGTTGAACTTTACCTTTTGCACATGTTCGGCTTTATATAGAGCGTAACCTTCATGCTTCCTTTCGAAAGCACCTCGCCGAACTTTCTTCGAGTTACTTTCCATTTCTCCGTCTAAATGAGCAAACAAATGACAATGCTAAAACGGAGGCATTTGTTCCAAGGATAATGTCCAACCATCGCTGGGCCGTGTAACTCTCTTGGGAAGATTATCGCTGGTTTGCTGTGATCGAAGCTCGCGCTCGAGCCGAAGTCTACGAAGTCGCCCTCCTTCTGGATCGACGATTTTTTTGTCCGGGCCAGATACTTGATAATCCTTTATTCTATTAAAGTCAAAAACACAGCTCGAGCCTAAGAAAATCGCTTTAATTCTTATAATACTGACAGAAAAATACTAACAAAACTACAAACCTTGCAAGTAATTCTCTTCGACTCCTACCCACACTAGCACCTCGACACTTTAACCAACGTTTAAGTTGTTCTTTATGAAAGATTGCAGGATCCTTATTTTTGAAGGATATCGATGCCCTTGGGACATCGGCTTCAGTCAAAACATTTTTCTTCTTGAATTTTTCTGACTTTGAGTGGCCTTGAATCTCCGGCTTGTTTTCGTGACTTTTCTCATCAGTTGCTGCCATTTTTTTAACTTTAGCGGCCTTTACTACTACAACCATAATTCACAGAGCGAATGACGTCATCATGCAAATGGACTTGCATTTGCACTTCTACCCAATGTATGAATGGTATTGTTATCCCATTGGCGGCTGATAATTCTTGTTCTGTTGCTTCCTCAAGCAACTCTTCAATGCTTCCCACCTCTGATGATGACAGATTTGTATCCAGCCATCATTTCGTTGAGCACCGGGCTGTCAGGCGTAGCCAGTAATTTTCATACGGGGGGTCCAGCAAAGGCTACTCAACAGAAAAAAAATGTTATGGCTTGGACCCCTTTTGATACGAATTTGGGCAGTAAATATCATAGCTCCGTCTGAAATTGGGTCAGGTTGGGGTGCCTTCTATAACCAGGATCTGGAATTGTATATTTTGCTTAAGCATTCTACCTCTTGAAAACAACGGATTAGAAATTAAACAAGGTGTAGACAAGCAGATATTTTGGTATATGTTTCGCCTAAAGCGGAGAGTTTTTGTTTCAGGAAGCATACCGCACCAAACACCCCACTTCCCTTCTCCCGGGTGTCTTTATCGAAATTGGGGTACTTGTATTAACTGATGAACTATTTCGCTCAGCTTAAAAACATAGAACGCGTTAGAGCTGGCGAAAGCTGCATTGAGTTAGCTAAAGGAATTTATTTTTCTGTATCTGTTTGAAATACTCTCCAGGTATTCCGGCTGAAAAGTATGATTCGTTTAGCATTATGCAAGCGATGTAGAGACCATCTGAAGATACTAATAGAAAGCGCACCTTCAGTGAGAGAAGCGCAACTCTCCCTGGACGTCTCCACTGCCCGAACCTCTCCTGAAGAGGACACGTCCAAGGGGAAAAGTAGGGAAAGGCAAACCAACACGGGTAGATTAAGTAAAAATTCCTCATTTCATCACTGCGTTTCAGTAAGCGACCTCACGTCCAGTTAATTCTGTATACAAAATGTCACTCGGTAAGTGTCAAGGAAACGCTTAAGGGATATCATACTGGATACAAAGGATTTTTAGTAGTAAGTTCTCTCGACGAGACGCAACGTAGAAGTTAAAGAGAGAAAACAAAGGAACTAATAAGGAAAGGGGGGCGCGGGCATTGAACATTAACGACCGACTGACTTCACTTCGCTATTCAATCCACTGAACTAGGCAACCTATTTTCCTTTCTTCTCGCACGTCGTGCCTACTCACGGGACACACCTGATTCCGAACTGCAGAGAACAAATGAACATTTGATTTGGTAAAGTGGAAGAGAACCCTCTCTGTGACTTCTTTCTTAAAAGCTTATGAAATTTCTTTCTTCTCCAGGAAAGTGGAAACAGTACTGACTCCGAGGAATTAGGTGGAAAAATGGAAAGTGCTTTATCCCAATGATCCAGGTCATCTGTGGAGAAAATTGCAAGAATCTACCACGAAATGCTGGGCGACGAAGCATTGTTTCGTTAACCTGATAGAACTATCCTGAGAGTCTAGCAAAAGCTTACAAGAATCAATAGCATGGGATCGGGGAGGCAAATTGTATCTATTATGGCAGGTGTCACAAGCTACAAAGCAATTCAAACCAATTCCTGAGATAACGCCGTATCGCTGTACTATGGCTAACGTGCATGGTTTGCAATATGGTAGAGCAGCCTCTGTCCCAAAGAAAGACGCCCCGAGATTACTTGTTAATAGACAGCAACTAGAACATTGTCTTAGTTTTATTTCAAGCCCTGATTTAGTACAGGACCTTCCTTCACTCAGGCGCATCACTCAGGCGCATGAAAGGCGCATCAATAGCGGCCACGTGGAGCTTTGGCTCCGCCGCCTTATTGACTTTTTATGCTTTTACATTCCTATTTCTAACGCGAGGACTCATTCAAAATGGGTCTAAGTGTTTGCTACGTCTGCCTTTGGGGTTATTTTCGACGAGGACTGTCTTTTCTAGTGAAGCTGGTTTAATATTTGTCGTGAATCTCGGCGGCAAATTTAAACTCGATCTGAGATCTAAGAGTTATTTTAAATCTAGTCTTCCAGTTACAAAGTGGACTAAACATGGATCTACTTCGCTTCACATTCCTGGCCACGACCCTCCGTTGGACATAACGGTGTTTTCAGACGTTTCGCGGAACCCAGGTCCGCAGGTTCTACATTTCGAACCCACCACAAGAACTCATGCGGATTTGCATCCTGTTTCTTCAAGACCTAAGAATGAAGTATGCAAGGAATGAACTATTCAAGATCCGATGCGTTTCCAACTGTTCGCTCCCGGGACGGATTTTTGCGTATTTGACGTTAGTTGGCTTGCTCCATTTGAGAGGATGTAGGGCTGGACGAAGAGATTTCATTCGTGGAATCAAAGTGATTGCATCGAGCCGAATTGAAGTTGAAGGGCCTCGTTACGCTCTGGAGCACGTGGATGGAGTGAACAAAAACGACCTTCTTTCCATCCCCCGTGCTCCTCACCAGTTGAATCACCAGCAACGCCAACAACCTCTGATATTCGTCCTTTTGAATGTTCGCTCTATCCGCAAGAAGACTCTTTTACTGAGGGATTACATTGTAGAACATGATATCGATTTACTCGCCATTACTGAAACGTGGCTCACTGATGATTCTTCGGACGAATTCTACTGTCGTGATATTTGTCCTGAATGGTATAAGATTGAGCAGTTACCAAGGAATTATGCCGACGTTGGAGGGGTTGCTCTAGTTTACAGAAGATGTTTTAAGGTCAAGAAGGATGTACAAACGATCCACAGGAGTTTTGAACTCATTAATATTCATATTACATCAGCTTGCAATCATGATCTTACGCTTGTTGTCATTCACCGAAGTCCACCTAGTCTTGAGAATGGATTCACGGTTAGAATCTTTTTGGAGGAGTTTAGTTCTTTTATGGAGGGACTTGTTCTAACTTCTAGTGCCCTGTTAGTCGCTGGTGACTTTAATTTCCATATCGATGAGCCTAATGACGCCCGACGATTCTTACAAGTTCTGGAATCGTTTGATTTGATCCAGCACGTATCTGAAGTGACTCACAAGAAAGGTCACATACTCGATTTGATTATAACGAGATCTCATGAGAAGTAAGGCCGCTGTACTGTGGATAATCCTTTTGTCTCGGATCATCTTGTTGTACACAGTTTGTTGGACCTTGCTAAAATACCACTCGAGCGTAGACGAATCTCGTATCGCAAAATCCATGATATTGATTTTAGCGAGTTTTGTGGTCAGTTGGAGGACACCAGGCTAGTGAGAGATGATGCTTCTTTCAGTCTCGGTGACCTTGTGTATGAGTATAACACTACATTAAAGTCGTTGTTGGACAACCACGCGCCTCTGAAGACTAAGACCATTACTCTTAGCCCAACCGCCCTATGGTATACTGAGGAATTACGATCTGAAAAGAAAAAAAACGCAGCGCTCTTGAGCGGCGCTGGCGTTCTTCAAAACGAGAATGTGATTATTCTAGATTTAAGGAACAATGCTTCAATGTGAACGCTTTGATCAAGAAAACTAAAGTGGACTATTACTCAGGCATTATACAGGAGAGAAGTAATAATCCCCGAACTCTTTTCAGTACGGTAAATAAGCTCCTCCACAAGGGTGTGCCCGCGGAGTATCCTTCTGGGAGTGCGTCTGATGGTGATCTCGCCAACAAGTTCATTGACTTCTTTGGTGAGAAGATTACAGTTCTGCGAAACTCACTTGACCTCACATCTGATATTGTGGTGGAGTCCGATGCCATTGTCCATCAGTGTACCTTGTCATGTTTTATGTCTGTAACATTGTCTGATGTCTCGGAATTACATGTACTCAGTAAGATGACCATTAAGTCCTGTCCTCTTGATCCCGTCCCTGCTTCTGTTTTGAAGCAGTGTACATCATTACTTTTGCCTGTTATGACTTAAATTGTAAATCATTCTCTTCTCAAAAAGCCCGCGCTTGATGTTGAAGCTCTTTAGAATTTTCGTCCTATTTCTAATCTGATGCTCATGTCTAAACTTATTGAAAAGGTGGTGGCATCTCAGTTGATTAATCACATTTCTAGTAATGGGCTTGATGAAATACTCAATCTGCATATAAACAATTTCATAGTACTGAAACAGCTTTAGTTAAAATTTTTAATGATATTGTCCTAGACGTTGATAGGAATAGGACTCTTATCTTACTTTTAGTACATCTTTCGGCCGCTTTCGATACGGTTGATCATACTATATTGATTGAGAGATTATCAAACCACTTCGGTCTTTGCGATCTAGCTCTGGCTTGGTTTAAATCATACTTGAGCGACAGAACTCATTTTGTGAGCATTCGTGGCGCGCGGTCTGTCACGCGTTCGCTATCGTGCGGGGTACCACAGGGTTCCGTGCTCGGACCGATTTTATATCTGCTCTATACCTCCCAATTGGGGGATATTGTCATGCAGTACAACATGGGCTATAATTTCTATGCTGATGACACTCAGTTGTATGTGTCTTTCAGTTCTCTCAGTGGGGATGATCAAGCTTATTCTGTCGCTCAGGTTGAATCCTGTTTTGGAGATATCGACCGTTGGATGTCTTGTAACAAACTTAAGTTGAATTGGGACAAGACGGAATTGCTCGTTATCAGTTCAAAATATCGGCCACGCCCATCTTTAGATAGTATCCTGGTCGACGATCATTGTGTAATCAGTCTGACAAAGCTAGGAACATAGGGGTAGCTTTCGATGATACCTTGTCACTGGATAAGCATGTGAGTTCCGTTTGTAAATCTGCTTTATTTCATCTTTGGAACATCGCGAAGATTAGAATGTATCTGACTTTTGAGAGCACAAAGACTCTCGTCCATGCTTATGTTACCTGTCTACTTGACAATTGTAACTCGTTGCTCCTTGGGTCACCGAAGTATATGATTCAGAAGCTCCAGCGCGTTCAAAACTGCGCTGCACGCCTTGTAGCTGGGCAACCTTAATTTTTGCCCCGTTCTTAAGGAGCTACACTGGTTACCCATCGAGCAGCAAATTACCTTTAAAGTATTACTGTTAACCTTTAAAGCTCTCAATAATCTAGCGCCTCCGTATCTAAGTCAACTTATAGTCCCATACAACCCTACAAGAAATCTTAGGTCAGCTGGCAAACATTTATTAGAAGTACCGAATGTGCGCCTGACGAGCTATGGGGACAGGGCCTTTTCGGTTTTTTAGACTTGCTTTTAATTGACTCTTTGTTTTTACTGCTATTGTTGGTTAGATATTAATTAGTTTGTAAAGCGATGTAGAGCTTTTGTGTATACCGCTATAGAGTTATTATTATTATTAAAGTTATTATTATTATTATTATTATTATTATTATTATTATTATTATTATTATTATTACTATTATCATTATTATTATTCCCTTTGGCAACAAGAACCTCAAATTGTCAAATGGCCAAATGACCGCCGTTCCTAATGTAATTCGTACCCTCATTCCACAGCGCATTATTAGGCAATACAAACAGTACTGCTTGGATATCGATTTCACACCATTCAGTGAAAGAACAATGACAAGGATCCTTTCAGAGTGTAGTGCCTCCGTACCCAAGTCGCTTGAAGGTCTCGACTACTTTGCTGCAGAGGGAGCAAGAGCCTTTGAAGATTTGTCTGTCGTCCTTACTCAATCCTTGGAAAGTGGAGCCAGCAAAGATAGGGTGGAATCCATACAAGAAGCGCTGAAAGCAAGAAAGCTATATCTAAAAAGCGACTTAAAGGTAAAAATGTTTTTCTCCATTTTTTGTCGATTTCTGAAAACAAACCATTGGTAAGCTTGGATCACCTTTAAGCTCTTCAATATTCAACCTGAGACTTGCTACTTAAGTTAAAGGTTTTTTTTCCTTTGTACATTAAAAAGCACACTGAAGTCTGTAAATAAAGGATGACATCATAGTATGCAACACAGTAGAAAAGCAATATATCCAGATGTTCATCTATGAAAAGTTTTCTTTTGGCCTTTTGTCTATTAGGTCCACAACACCGAAGACTCTCCTATAGCAGACCACTGCAGTACTTTCTCGCTAAGCGACCCTTCTGACGAAGGCTTGAGGCAGTTATGTCCTCACACTCATGCATGACCAAAAGTGTGATCAGTGTGCGAGTCTAGCTTCTGCACTAACCGATATGGAAAAATTATTGAGAGGGATTCCATCTCGAACACAAGATGATCAAGACGAGGCTTTATACCTCTACGAAAATGCTGTCCAAGCTACTCATGCATCTTTGAAGAATTGTGAGGCAAGGCCAGGCTCGATTTGATGTACTGGACCTCCTGGATGAGCGTACTGTTCTACTTATAAATGACTGGGCGATGAAATTTATTCCGCAAAAGTACCGAGAGCCAAGGGAGCGCAGCTGTAGTCGTTATATTGCAGCATGTCATTGAGACGCTCAGACAGAAAATCCGGAAATAGAGAGAGTCTTTTTGCGTCAGAATAATGCTGGGTGTTACCATTCGGCGAGTACAGTTGTAGCATGCCGCAGCATTGAAGTTTCCACTGGAGTTAAATAGAAGGGTTAGATTTTAGTGACCCTCAGGGAGGCAAAGGTGCGGCTAATAGGATGACAGCAACAGCAAAAAAAAAACATATCCAGATGTTCATCTATGAAAGCAACGATGTTACAAACGTGCAACAAATAAAAGATGCTCTTCTTTCACACGGTGGCATCGAAGGAATACGAGTGGCTACTGCTGACTCTCTTGAAGAATCTGTGACGGGGGAGCTGCCTAAAATTGTAGGAATAAGCAAGCTAAATAATTTTCGCTTTACTCATGTAATCGGCCCCTAAATACATCACGTTTGTGTATCATACGTTTTATATGTAGTTAAAAAGATTTTTTTTTTTTTTTTTTTTAACATTAGCACACAGTTTCACTTCAGTTTTACGACAAAAGGGTATGTAGCACATAATATAGACGATTTACGGGAAAGTAGTCTTTTCCTTTTTTTTTTTTAATCCAGAAGACTGGCTATGGCAGCCGACGGTCGCCGTGACTAGTTTTGACCCCTTGTACCGTTCATACATAAACTTATAATTTTTCACTTGCTGTATTGTTTTGATTGCTTAAAGTTAGTAATGGGGATTTCTTAGATCCAAAATAATCCATTCAGCTGAATAAGTCATTAAAAGCAGCATTTTCAGCAATCATCGAGTTTTGACCATGAGTAATCGGGTAGCGAATTAAGTAGTGGGTATTTTTTTTCCTGAATTTATTCAACATTATTTTTCCTTTCAGGGGTGCTGCATTTGAAACCTGAATTACATGAGTTATTAGATATCAAGAAAAGGATTTCAGTTGGAGTAAAAAGGTGGGAATCAACCCACGCACTGTTTGATGACAACAGATTGAAACAGACTGGCAATTATAATTGCGAAATACGTCAACATTGACCTACAATATTTTCGTCTAGCGCGCGGCCAAGAAGAAAACGTTTTAATATGACAACCACGAAAAATTGTTTTTTTAAAAGAATTCTTCTACACCCTATAAACATATATATACCCTTGTTGTTGCAGCGTTCTAAAATATGGTAAAATTTACCCCGTCAATAATGTACAAAGCATTGCCTTCTTTCCACGGATAGAAATATTGCAAAAAAAGCTTTAATAAATCTACGTGGAGTGTAGGTTGAAAGTAAGTATGGGAAATTTGAAACAACTCATGTAAAATTGGAGGATACACAAGCTTTTTGAAAATGCCCTAATTTGCATAATTTCAAACCGGCCGTCGGGCGGGTTGAAGCCAATTTTCAACTTTTCTATTTTTCGTGCGCTTAAACCAAAGCTCTTTGGAACTTTTCAATATCATATGTCACTACAAGGGATCTTTCGGTCAAAGAAAAAAAGAAATACATTTTTTTATTTATCTGGCGCCGGATTCTCGTTATTTACTGACAACGGCTCTTAAAGTCCTAAAAGACTGCTAAACGGCGCGAAGACGTACGGTGACTGTGAAGAGTGCCCCTCCATCCTCGTGAGCTCTAACTGTCTCGTCCTTCTGTTGCTGATTAGTACAAGCTATTCCCAAAGTAATTGATTTAATAATTTAATAAGGAGGCCTAAAATTTGCCCCAATAATGACAAATTAGTAAAGAAAAACTATTAATTCAACATCGAGAGCTTCTAACCCGTAAAGCATAATAGCCTTACTGAAGACATGGAATTTCCTGGTAATAAGCTAGATTCAGACGGTTCTTCAAGGCAATAAATTGTGGATCATATTAAGTTATTATTATTATTATTAGTAGTAGCAGTAGTAGTAGTAGTAGTAGTAGTAGTAGTAGTAGTAGTAGTAGTAGTAGTAGTAGTAGTAGTAGTAGTGCAGTTTCTCTGTTGCGTCATGTATACCTATGTAAAAGTTTTAAATTCACCATAACTATTTTCAATCTCTAGTGTAATGTATAGTTGTGTAAGCGTCATGAAAGGCTTGATGGCCGTGAGTACTGAGTATGTAAAAGTATTATTGTACCATTTTAGTCACATGCTCCTTTAGTGACTGATGGCATTGCAAGAGTGACGGCGTATCGGGGCTTCTTGCATTTAACGACTAGTGTGGAGGGACGATGGAAGTGGATTCTCCTCGAAATTTTTGTCACAACAATGTTTCAGGCCTTGTCATGGTGTTAACTTAAAGGGGTTCGATTTCTGCAATTGAGAGTGTGGTCACTAAGTTAAATTTCTTCGGGTGTAGGTTGTCAAGGTATTCTTTTTTTGCAAGCCGTTCTCATTTTTCGGTGCGAAATTAATCCCTGGAAGCACTGTAAGTCTATACAGTCTGGCCGTGCAGGTAAATTAATTTTAAGGTACTCACAGGTGGACAGAGAAACCTTGCTTAAATTTGATGGTGCCGATTTTGCCTCCATGCAAAGTTCTACGCGAAAATACAGTCAGTTAAAAACAACGTTACACATTTGTTATAATTGTGGGAAAAATGACGAGATTGACTACGGTTTGTAGTGCCTAGCTAAGGGCCTGTCATTTACAATCATAGGAGTCCACAATCAAGCTGTACAAACTTAGTATACATTGACAAGTGGTAGAAAATCACTAATCAAGTCAGCACAAGAACAGTCTACCGGCTCAGCAGGGATTTTCATCACGTCTCAGCAAAAGTGCTGAACTTTTCCCTGTATACATGGAAAACGATTATCTTCCATAGCTAAAGGCCATCCTTGCCATTCCCAGAATAGCAAGGTACCTATCAATTGTTTGGTATACACTCTCACACCATAATCATGTTTTGGGTGGGTGAGATTAAGACAACAATCGAATTGTTTTTTTGTTTGTTTGTTTTCTTGTTGTTGTTTTGTTTTGTTTTTTTTTTATATTCAAATTCTTTTTGTGAAACAAGAAAAAATTAGAACCCTCGAATGGCCAACTCCCAACGTCAGTGGCTTCATAGCTCAGTTGGTTGGAAGCGTTGCACCGGTATCGCGAAGTCAACCCCGTTGAAGTCCTGAATTTTTCTGGCATCTCTTCGCAATTGTTATAATTGCGTCCATAACTGCGAGGACCACAACTTTACTTGATTACAAGTTATTACTCTGAACGATCTTTACGTTAATACATACATAGCAGCTGTGATATTCTTGCTGTTGTTGACAAACGATCCAAAGTTGAATGTTCTGATCTTCGTCCTCATCATGTATCTGTAGAAGATATAAATACTTTGCTAGAGAAGCTGTCTAAATTTTTAAACTTGTGAACTTTGCAAAACAATCTGGTTTGGAATTAGCCCTGAATAAAACCTTATCCGCGATGTCTATCGTTTTGTACCACAACCGAAGTTACAGCCTGTCTTCGAATTTATGAAAGATAATTTTATAGCTGGACATGTACAGAGTTGAAACGTGAAATACAGTAAATATTGGACTCCACACGTAGTATTCTTACCTTTGGCCACACCACCACACCGGGAATTCATTGCCCTCCTCCTTTCGTTTACTGTGTGGGTTGTTTAACTTCCCCTAGCTTTTATGAATAAGAGTGTTGAGGCACGTAGGGCCTACGGTCTCAGTATTTACAATCGAGAAGACTGAAGTTTTATTCACTAGAAAATGTATCTATTATGCCAGCATTTTCTTAGCAGTTATTCACCCTCAAATGGTATTGTTCTCACTTGAAAAATCGAGTTCAAATATGTTTAGTAAACTGCAAGAAATCATCTGGGCGAATTCTCCAATGGGGGGTTCCACAAGGAGCCATCTCAGGACCTCCTTTGTTTCTGTTATATATCACTCCCAGCCAAGAATGTACGCTGATGATACCAATATCACTTTCGCGAGCAATAATGACAAAGAGATAAATGAATGTATGAATTCAGATTTAGAGGCAATTCCATATGGCTAATCCCTAATAAACTTACTTTGAGTACAACGATACAGAATTCATGTTAATTGCTCTAGACAGAGATTGTCTAATGTAACCGAGAACCTTGCAATCAAAATAAACCAAATTCCTTTAGAGCGAGTGGCCGCTGCTAAATCTCTTGTTTTATATATTGATCAAAATTTAAATTGGGAATTTGATATTTCAGAAATTTCAAAGAAGATTGCCCCTGGCATAAGCGCCATTAAACGCATAAGAAATTTTGTTCCACGTGAGATACTCCTTACTGTTTACAATTCATAAATCCAGCCTCATTTCGATTATCGTAGTGAAGTGTGGGGGTCTTGTTCAAAAGGTCTCTCACAGAAATTACAAAAGTTGCAGAATCGTGCCGCACATATCACAATCTCAAATTATGACAGTAATACTAATCAACTGCTTCGTGATTTAAATTGGAACAAACTTAACCATCAAAGCGATGTTAAAAAAGCGATCATGACGTACAAAGCTGTAAACAATCAAATACAGGGTTATCTTGGTTCTCGGTCTACCTCGCGTCTTGACGTTTTGAATTACAATCTCAGAAATGTTCAATATACGCTGTCTCTTGGGGGAGGGAGGAGGGGTGTGCACTCAAAAGATAGCCCAATACCTATCCCATAAACGCGGGCTATGTCTTAACCCTCCTTCCTCCATGTAACCTCAGGTGCGAAGACATATGAAACAGTATGTAATCTTCTACGACTTACATTTCTAGGCTTTGCTTTTGGATAGTGAACAACCTCTGTCCGGTTGCGTTGATTGGATTGTCAGAGAGCATTCTGTTGGGGAACAAACAAATAATCAAGCAAGTCACAGTAGTTTTTTTTTTTCACAGATTTAAAATCACACAAGTAACAAGGAATCTGAAAATAAAGTAAAAATGACTCACAATTTAACGTTTCGTTATTTGACGCACGAGAGGTCGCATAGACCACTTTCATAAAGGGCGACCACTTAGACCTACTGCCCTCATTTAAAAATATATATATATATTCTTTTGAAATTTGCTCGTCGTTGCGAGGCTTGTTAGCATTAGAAAAAATATATATTTTATTTGGCTGCTATTATGAAAGAGGTCTATACGGCAGTCGCTTCTGGCCTGCTTTAAGTCACTGACGTACACAAGTCGAAGATCGCTTGAATTCCTGAAGGTCCCATCGGGTATTGTTTGAAGTTCGTTTTTATTCAGTAATCTAAAACAAAGAAACAAAATTGCAGCTTGAAACTCTTTCTTATACACATTACGTTTGAAAGGAATATTGTTTTCGGCGATCGAGGCCTTTCAAGGGAGAGGAAGTATATATTTTCGAGAAAAAAAAAAAGAGTAATAAAATTGTAAGTTTGCTGGTAAAACCGTGCTGATGAAAGGCAGTGCCTTTCGAAATATTGGCTTTTTTTCAATATAATCCTCCACCGTTATATCAGCCTTGCTCTTTTTTTAGCTTTTTATAATTCAATTAGTCTTAAGCAGGTCACCTGATGCTGTTCCCTTGGATAGCTAAAACGGTGTAGTATGGTCAAATCATAGTGGCTTGTGATTTTAAAAAAAATGTTTCAGAGGTCTTTCCATTAGTCAAAAGGTATTTAGTTATTTAAGATTGCATCATCAATACGTGTAGGCTTTCACAACGAAAGTAGATAACTTCATGGTAAATATTTTATTGGAAAATTATTTCCAGCTCTTGGTAAAATAACAGAGAGGGCATTGAGCTCATAGCAGAGTGGTTTTGAAATATTTCCTGCTTGAGCCATCAATGGATGAATATGTATTAGTAATCGTATGGGATCGAGTATAATTAGGGATTAATATCACTTGTATTTTCAGAAGTTGCAAAGATTGCCCGAGTCGCGCATCGACAATCGCAATTTCTGCAAATTCTGAAAATACAAGTGATATTAATCCTTTATTTTTAGGAGGAAACTTGCGAATACTTGTTTATATCATAAACAAAATTTTCTTTTATCAAGAAGGTCTGCAAAAACGCACACTGTTGCGAAATTTCGTAAGAAGCCATTTCAGTGTTCAGTTTGATGCAAACTGTACAATGTAAAATGCTTTAATTAAATTCTTGAACACAACTCCAGAGCAATAACACCAGCACTGCAAAAAAAAAAAACAAACACAACAACAAACCAAAAAAAAGAAGGAAAAAAGACTAAGTACATGAAAATAAGAAAAGTAATTTTACCCTGGCAATTACCAAAATTTGACGAAAAATACCCTCCGCCTCAGCCAATCAGCATTTCGTAATTCAAGAAATTTATAGGTAAATAAATTGATACAAAAATAAAGGAGATATCCGTTAAAATTAGAAGAATAAATTAATTCTTCAAGAACTGAGTCAGGTTGCATTAACGGTCGACCGTGTTGGTACCCGAAAAATGCATGGAAGCCACATAAATGATGCAATTCCGTACATTATGCGAACGACTACACTTTATGTGATGAGAGTCCTGTGCCAGAACATTGAATAGTGTGAAGAAAAGCTTTAGTTTTACAATATCCGCAGAATCGGGTTTTGCAATCAAGTTTCCTTTGTTCCTTAGACCTTTGGGGACACCAATTAGGGAAAATTTTACAAGCTAAAAAATATATATAATAATAAGTAAAATATCAACAGTTATCTAATTTCAGGATTAATAGTAAAAATATACAGAAATCAAAATGAACAGAGGCTACAGCCTGCGCAGCCATCATCTAAATGTTCACTTATATTAAGTTAGCGTATCTTGCCTTTAAACGACATTAGGGTTGTAACGTCCCTGGTACTCTTGGGTAGTTTTATCCATAGCCTAAGCCCAAGATATCTAATAGAGTGCTTGCCGTAGGTGACTGTCTCTTACCTGGGTATAGTGAAATCTGCTTGCCTCAAATTGTAATTACTGTTTGGTTCTTTAAAGATGTTATTTATATAAGCAGGGCACAGTTTATGTTTTAACTTATACATAAGGATGCGCAGATCCTGTAAGCATCTGTTTAGTAGAGTAGGCAGAACTGCCTTCTCTAATCATTGTTCATAACTAGAATTATTGTCCTTGAAAATGGTCCTAAGTCCTCTTTCTTGTAATCTTTCAAGCTTTCGAGTATCGCTCGCTTTGCAGAAATGGCACACAAGTGACAGTACGTTAAATTGCGTAGTCTCATTAGAACACCAATTCTCTGGCTGGCTTTTTTGCAGATAGAGATTATATTAGCTTAGAATCAAACACTACTCCTAGAAGTGTGATGTTATCTTTAGTTAAGATTTCGGCATCGTTCACGCAAATATTACTGTCATTTTGAGTGAAGCCCAAGTTCAAACCTTGGTACGTTTTGAGGTTTCCCGCCAGTAAGTTAGAATCATACCACGTTGTAGCCAAGTTGGCACTATCCTTTAACTGGAAAGTCACAGCTGCCTGGTCTACTCCTACGTGGTAAATTTGATGGTCGTCTGCATACATAGACAAGTTCGCTGTTAGGCAGTAGGATAGGTCATTCTGGAAAACATTCCATAACAACGGGCCAAGCGCGGAAGGCTGAGGACAGCCACGACTCACGTAACGGCTCGAACTAACATGACGGCCGATCTTTACTTGATATTTCCGTTCATTTAAATATCTGTTTAAAAGTTGAATAGCGCTGAAAACCATACGTTTCAAGCTTGCTCAGAAGTAGTGGTGGGTGTAAAGAGTCAAATGCCTTTGACATGTCTGTTGAAAGTATGCTCACAACCTTGTCTTTGATCCCTCGCGAGTCTTCAATCTTCTACTAAATTGATCAATGTTGTTTCGCAGCCGTGAGCTTTGCGTTAGGCGGATGAGTTTCGGTAAATGCAATTACCAAAGCCAGAGTTGATCTGCGCTCCAACCAACTTCTCAAGAACTTTGCTTAGACATGGTAAGAGAGTTATGGGCCGATAATTTTCCCTTGCATTCCTGTCATGCTTTTTATATACTGGGGCCCAATGCCCACACTTCCATTTACTAGGCCACGCATTCTTAAAAATACAAGAATTGAACAAGGTGGTTCGTGGAGCGGATAATTCATTAGCACCTATTTTTAAGGCCTTTGAAGGGATGACATACAAATGTAAAATGAAATACAATCGTCGTGTGACAGATGTTTTAGGCAAAACTTGATTTTATGTCATTGTTTTCCTTGCATTGAAGTCACTGAAGAAGTCAAACTGCCATCCAACAATGTACTAGGGGAAGAAGATCCTGATACGCTGACATTTTCTCAATTTTATGTTCTTTTTTTCGTGAATATTTGTTTCAGTCGCTTCCTTTTTAGAAACATTTGAACCATTGTTCTGTTCAATGGCACATGTCTTTTGAGTGGAGAAAGACGCCACGAAAACTTTGACCGAATTGCGTCCAACGTTAATTCCATTTTCTTGCCACTGAGCCCCGTTTTTATTTCCTCTTTACCAAAATGCAACGGTCATACCGTTGTAGATTTCGTTGATGAAAATATAGGGCCAACATCTCGAATTTTCTGCAACCACTGCTTGCGATTGTTTTCAGCCGTCGAACGGAAATAAGACGGGAGACGTCCCGCTCTATTTCCTTGAGAATCCACGTTACCTCTTTGGTTACACAGAGGGCCACGACAATAAACGTTTGACCATGATATTCTACGAAACTTGTTCCGTGAATGAGAACTCGCAGAATTGCGAACTGTCTTCATTTGGCTCTTGTCCTACAACGCCTCGTTTACGCGTTTGACTGCTCAATCGCCCCGCACCGGCCACCATTTGTGAATACGGAGTTTACACCGTTAACCCTAACAGTTAAGATCTCGTTGCTCTTACATATTATTTAGATCAACGGAATGTTAAAGAACCTATCCTGGAAACTCAACTTCGCTTAACCAAACTGGTTTTGAGACTCAAATGTTTTCAGTTCCGAAAAATCAATGGTGAAGCAATAAGAACCAAGATGGGTCACGACTACGCCAACCTTTTTGTAGGCAGTGTCGAAGCAAAAATGTAGGAATACACAACGTGCCAAAATTAAACCTGATCCTTATAAGCGTTTCATCGCAGACTGTGTCGGCCATACCATCATACAAGAAGGAACTCAACCAATTTGTTGCACTGTCAAGTTCAGAAGTTCTTTCCATCCGTCTCTAAATTTCACCTGGATAATTTTAACAAATGCACAAGCTTTTGTCGACATAAAGCTCTCAGTCAACGGCAAATATTTATCAATTAGCGTGCACTACACGGCAAACCAACAGATTCCTACAGCTACCTACTATATTTGTCAACTCAGTCACCAGTCCATTCCATTTCTCAGTTTGTCAGGCACTTGTGCCTTTACAATGGTGACGATTTCGATTTTTATGACAGAACCGAGCATGTGCCATTTCTTTAAAAGACTCGTCCGGCCACCTCAACAATTGGCGACACAAGAAAACACCAACATCAAGAGATCAATCTAGGCGGGACATCACTACAAGAGTAACAAAAGGGAAGGAGACAGAAAATGCCAATCCCGCAAAACCACGCTCTGAACTGAGAACCATACTGAAACAGGCAATCCCAAAAGTACGCCAACATTTTCCTATTTCAATTTTCTAAACCACTCTACCCAGAACTTGACAGTATTTCTGTTTCGGTGATTGATTCCTTCTTAGGTTTTAATGACGACAAATATGTGAGTGACTTGTTAACAAACTGAAACAAATCTTTGGGGAGTGACGAGACGCATATATATATATAAATTTTTTGACAGTTTACATACAGCAATAAACTTACAGCCACTGTAGCCTTGCGAGTGCTGAGAAAACCTTTTCTGGGAGTTGTGTTATGTTATTGTTATGAAGACTCCTGTTATGAAAGCAAGGAAAGGAATGCCTAAGAAACCTTCCGCAATGCTAGGTTAACCTTAGTATCAATTTATCGTAAGACTACTTTTTAAAGCATACTCAGGAACATTACACCATTGAACATTAAACGATCCCATTTCAATGAGTCTTAATGTAGCTTTTATTTTCGTTTTATTCCCATATTTCGCCGGTCATGGCCTTACTCAATTCTAATCAGACAACAGCAGTGCAATTACTGATCCAAGCTGTCCTCAAAAGATTCCGTAATCAGCTGAGAAAAAGAGACGTCACGCCAAATCAAAGCATTCA
>NC_090887.1:26434477-26451977 GCF_036669925.1 Montipora capricornis | reverse complement strand
AACTTCACCAAGTTGATCAAAAAACAAAACACGATCAAATTCATTTTAACTCAACTCCCAACAAGCGTTCGAGCGCAAAGAAGTCAATTATGGCAAACTGAAGTCAATTGATCTGAAGTCAAGAGTTGAGAGACGACATGTCTGATTCACTAGGGAGCTTACGAAACGAGGACGACGACGGCTACGAGGACTTTAAAAATGATTAATCACTACCCATTCTCGGACAAGTGCTTAGGCTTAAATAAAGCAAATTATATTAGTAGTGTCATTCTGAATCGCTGTCAAGGAAAGCATAGAGCCTTTTTCGTGGTTGAATCACATGAGAAGTATTGTCGTGAAGGTTGAAAGTAACCGAGAAGTTGAGGAGCTTGAGAACTCATCGAGTTTGGAATAAATTATAGACCAGCCGAAGCTTGGTAGATCTGTTGAGGGCTTTGATGTACCACTAGTGTTGCTGAATTATCATCTCTCTTTCAAATGGCCTAGGACAGATGTCGTTTTTCCTGTTCATCGGCTTTGTCGTAGTCATCGAGTGACTGCAGATTTCTGTGGCCCGTCACTTTTGCAATTTCTGATCGCTCAAGATTGGCCTTTTCAACCTGCTTTCAACTGTTTTTCTGGCACTGTGGTTTGAGAAACGCTCTTAACTAGACTTGTTCCCTTGGTTATGCTTTTCATCATGGAGTTGATTTTGTTGACTCTCATCGGTTAAACTTTATACCACACTCTGTCGTCAACTTTCGCCATTGGCTTTAATTGAGAGGTAGAATGGACCAGTATGCTGCATATTTACATGTTTTCGGCTAATGTATTCTTTGAAGAGTGCAACAGGACACCTCTCGGAGCTGGTAGCAACCATTCTTGGCTGAAATGACCTTTGTTTTGTAGTTAAACCGCCCTGCCTGGTCTTTGTTGGTCCTTCCGTAAACTCCACAAACTGAACGCTGTCTTCACTTTCGCATCGAGGAAGTCGTCCATCTTCATGCTGTAGTGCTCTTGCCTTCCCCTAAGGCCAAAGTGTTGGGTGAATAGAAACCACATACTATAGATCAGGTTTTCTAGAGTACCAGATCCAAATCTTTCACTTTCCCAAAGCTCCTCTTCCTCGGCATTTGTAACTTGTCGTGATGTGTTTGGGAGACTTCTACTGCAGGATAAACGTAGTTGCTGGGCTTTTCCTTCTAACACTTGCTTTGGCGAGCTAAATTATCTGTTTCTGACAACAGAGAGCTGATAGCTTTTTTTTTTTTCAAGTGGCAGTCGAGAGCTGTTATCATCACTTTTAGACACTCTGGCTCGTAGTCGTCTCCTTGCTGTGTTTTTGCTTCAGCGTAGAAACTTTCCAGTAACTTCCGGCTCGTACTGTTCAATTTCCCACTAAATTCCTTCTCTGAACACCTTTTTTTCTCACAATCTCACCCAAAGTTCTGTACTTTTTCCTCGTGTTTTCGTTTTTTGCTTAGTTTTTAAATGCTTCCATAACGTTTTGAGTTAAAAAATCTGCTGTGGACGCCAGCCATCACGTCAAAAAAACAAAAGATTTGATTTGTTCCTACCAAACCCAATTTTTTATCAGCCAATCAAAAGCGAGAAATCTGTAAGCAAATTGCGCTGTGTTAAATATTTTTGAAGTGAATTAACTCTTTTTTGCACCGTGTTAACAAAAAACAGCACTGCTCTCGGCCAATGAGAATCGAGTAATTTTGTTATTTATGTATTATATTAGTATAGGTAATCACATGATTTCGAGTGCAATTAATTTGGAATAAATAAGCACGAATAATTTTTTTTTTCTACAAATTGCACTCACCTTACGGGCTCGTGCAATTTTGGTGGTCTTTGAAAAAAAATTACAACTGCTTATTTATTCCAAATTGCACGAGAAAAATTATTTGATTACTTATTAATGATATCCATGAAAAAATTGGAGATGGCTAAGCAGAACTAATGTATGCGTATCACACAATCAGGGAAAAATTGCGCCATAAATTGCGCCATCCAGGGCGCGCGCTTGATTTGAAAACAAAAGATTTGATTGCTTCTGGTAAAAACCCTCTTGTTTATTGGCCAATCACAATCCAGAATTTCGATATGTAATTTGAACTGGTATTACACTTTTTGCACTGGGGTATTACACTTTTTTGCACTGTGTTACACTTGAACTGCACTGCTCTCAGCTGATCAGAATCCAAAAATTTTCTCATGTATATTATTTGTTATGTAATTCGCGCAGTTTAAACTGTACACAAAGTGTACAACTTGAAATAAGTCATTATTTGATTGCACTTGGACCTCATTGTAAGTCTAGTTTGTTTACACAATGTGATCGTTTGTTTCGCCTTTGAAGTGGAGTTATTTTACATGTGAATTTGTTTCCCCGCTGATTACTTACCGTTTCTCTGTTCATCGAGAAAGTGCCGCCTTGAAATGTACGTTTCTAAAACAGCGCCCATCATGTATGAATGTAGACAACCCGGGTTTTGGCACATAAAAATTAAAAATAAATCTACCATCTTGATGGTCAGGGGCACCGAACGTCAATTTTCGAAAAATAACTGTTCGGAAGACGATTTGAGATCTAGAATTTTTGGAACATTTGTTGTAAAATTTCTTGCTTGCCTGCCTGTCCTAGGATTTTCGAACATCTAAAAAAAATGGTATAATTGCCCTAAAAAGGTCACCTAGAAGTTTCGGGAGCCTTTTTTTTCTGGCTGAAATGTAAGTTTTGCTCCCTATAATTTTCGGATCACTAGACTTTCAGCTAGGAAATTCGAACAGATGAAAATTTCAGGTGATAAAAATATGCCTATATCTACCGTTTAAATGCTAAAATACGTTTAACAATGCTATGTCTAAGTGGTTTTGAGCTATATTCTCGTTGGGTGCCCCTGAATGGTTTTTGTTCGATGTAAAACGGCGTCTGTGGTGAAATAAATGCATCCGCTTTAGTTTGTCTCGAAGATAATCGAGAGGGTCAAAATAATGCCTGAAATGAAAGAGAGGAATAATCTTCCTCGTTGATTGCATCGAATTATTGAAAATATTCTTTGCGCCTACCAGGAGGAGCGATTTTCAGTGGTTTTCAAAGAATGAAAAACATAGTTGACTCGAGTCTTTCTCTGAAGGGCTGTTTTCCGCTCAACGAAGCGGCGCCATGAGCTGCAAAGCAGCGGGAGAAGAAAACAACGAGAACAACGTGCAACTGGAATGTAGCCTCAATATACTTATAGATTTCATTTTTGTCTGGCTTAGAATATTTTCAGTTAATTTACTTACCAATACGTTACAATTTCTCCTCTACTTTCTCAATTAAATTCTTGCCTGTGCTTTATCGCCTTCAAGGGAGGCTGTTTACCATGACGTAATCCTGTGTCGACATCATTTGTAGTCCGAGGTTAACTAACCGAGCCACTAACTGTGATTTGAACAACGCTATTTCAACGTCGGATTAACAAACCCACAGTTACGAAATTTAAGCTCTGCGTTAAGCCTAACCTAAGGTTATCAACCCACTATTCAACAAACTGGCCCTGAACTTTACTCTGGATACATCAAACTCCGCTGCATATAAAAACGACCCAAAACAAATACATTCCACACTAAAGCTTACGTATACCGTGAAGCTCACTGCTGCCTTCATGCGATATCAGATTTGGAAGTTCAAGTTGCCACTGTCCATCTGTTACTATACCCGCACAGGGTTTTGCCAGGCGAAATAGCTTCAATGACGTTCCGCCAACTTCCGTACTGAAGGGCTCGCTCTTTCAGTCCTAAAAATGCCGTTAGATGTTTTCTTTTTTTTCTTTTCAACTCAGACTCCTTTATGTTTTGATATGTCCACTGGAACGCAGCTACGGTGGCGCTTGATTGTGACTTCTTTATCTTTTTTGAAAGAAAGTTACGATCATTTCTATAATTTCGCTTATGATTCGGCCGCATGGAAAAACAACGAAAAGACGACCGTACAGGCACAACAGTCAGAACAAGCAGTGAAAATACTGCAGCACTCGCGATTACAAGCCGCTGTTGGGAAATGAGCCCGTGCTCCTCCCGAAAAGGAGAGGAGAAACAGGTTACCTCTGGTGAAATAAAGCCCACCAAAGGATGACCTTTCCTAAGCTAGAAACAAATCATACAAAATACTATTGACATTTAAAAAAAGAGACACTTATTTCCAAATACAAACATCCCCACCATGTCGGACCATGTCGGTTGTCGGTTGTCGGTTAATTATATTTTCCTGGCAGTAATCGGTTTTTTTTGCCGGTCTTGTCGTTAGTCAGTTACATTTATGGCCGCTTCTTGTTAGTCGTTTAACCCCATTCAGACCCTCGTGAAACTGACTTTTTTTTCCTTTGTGAAATGTGATTTTGTCAATTACAGTGAGCCGTAACTTTTTAGAAAACTTACCATGAATTAAGAATCGGGTGTTTAATTCACTGTGAACTGCTATTTTGCTTCATGTTTTCATTTTAGTTTTTTCTTGTTTTTTTAATTTTGCGGGAGTAGGAGCCTGAAAAATTATAACACTAGACTGCCATATAACTCGGCAGAGGCAGGTACAACAACTACATCTGGATTACATGATTCACTGAAACGTGATCCTTAGCTCGCTAGCCTTGAAAGTTTTGCTGGTCGATCAAAAAGGTGAAACTCGCTCGGAAAATCGTCTCAGAAGGTCGCAAGACTCTTCCCTTTGTAACCGTTCTGATGAGTTCTTTACAACAGACGGCTGTAGCTGTTAACAAACGAAAGAAAATTTGTTTGTGTTAAAATGTTCTCTTTTTTTTTCGTGAAATGTGAAATGGTCATTTTACGTAGTGTCTGTGAAATGGAAAACGGCCATTTTATTTCCGTGAAACGTGATGAAGGCCCCCTCGACCCCTACCTCCCATTACCATTCTCTGGAATGGCATTTAGTTTTAAGCTTACAAGAAGGCCAAGCTCTCCAAATGCAATTTAATTGTAGACCTAAAAAGGGTTATAAATTACTTTTGAGATTTCATTCAAGACCCTGAGCTTTGTGAGTCACTCATTAACTCAAACAACTCGCAAATCGATATAATATTTTACAGTTTGCATATAGCAATAAACTTACAGCCATCGTAGACTTGAGAGTCCTGAGAAAACCTTTTCTGGGAGTTCAATCATTTCGTTGTTATCAAGCTTTCTAGAAATGAAAGCATGGAAAGCAATGTATAAGAAACCTTCTGCAAAGCTAAATAAGTTAACCGAGTACAAATTTATCTTCACGCTATTTTCCGTGAGATGCCTATGGAACACAGGCACCCCACGGCTAAAAACCCGTCTCGTATCTTCTTTTTTTTTTAAGTATACTCATCAACATTAATTTAATTGAACAAAAACAGTGCAATGAGTCCCAAAGCACCGTTTATTTTGTTTTTTTCCCCAATCACAGCTTTACTCAATTCTAGAATAACAAGAAAGAATAGACAGTTGTTCATTGTTACTAATATCGTAATACCTTCTCAATTCTCTTCAACTGTCAATGCCTTGCTCCTATTTTAAGATCGCTTTTCATATTAATATAGTACCTAGATCTCTTTATTTCGTATATAAGAGAACTTTAAAATGTAACGGTTACTTTTGAAAATGTTTGTAGAGAAGCATACCAAATGTTAAGTTAGTATAAAATGCATTTTTTTTTAATGTTTATCTCCGCCGTTTGTATTTTATTCAAATGTAGTTTATAGAGATTAAATTTTCGTGAGCATTGATCAAGAACATTTTGCTGAACGTATAATAAACTAAAAACTAAGTGTTCTTGCGTATTATTCGGAATCAATATACTTTTATGATGTTCTGAGAGTTGTAAAAGAGGAGGACTGCTTGAGAAACAACTGTGAAATTGTTACTAGTATCCACTAACTACGAATTCATTCGATACTTTGTCATTTTCAACAGTTTAAGGCCCCGTAAACGCGTATCCGGAAATTTTTGTATCTGCATTTTTTTCGGATTAAAAAATATCCGCGTCCACATGTGGCGTATTCTAATCGTTTTCGAATCGTTTTCCCTGTCCACACGTATCCGGACACTTTCTAGTGCCCTGTGCTTTTGACAAATACTTTGCTTGCTAAAAATGCGCAAAGTCGTATGTTGGCACGATTTTCTCTGTTTTGTTAACGAGTTACACGAGAGAGTCTTTCAAGGTGCAAGGTCGATACGCCATGTTGATTTAAAGACTGGATCCGATAGTGTCACATTGGCGAATTCGAAAATTTGCTGATACGACCGTCCACACGTATCCGAATTCGCAGCGTATTCAAAAATTTGCACCCTGGAGACCGTATTGAGAAAAAAAAAATGTGGACACAAATATTTCCGGATATGTGTCGACAGGGCTTAAAAGTAACGACTGTCTTTTTTATTAGGTTTCAAAAAGTAATTTTTAATTGTTTCTTCCTCATGCGCACCCCAAGATCAAATAAAAGGTAACCTTTCACCAAAAAACAACAACAACAACAACAACAACAACAACAAAGAGACACAGTGGAATGGCCGCTTTAGTCGTAAGCTTAGAAGGCCAAGCTCCAAATGCAATACTTCTCCATCTCATTTAAAACAGCTGCGTCAGTCACTTATAATTTACTCAAACAAATCTTTGTGAGGTTACCAGGCGCATAGACATATAATTTTTTTAAACATTATTTGGGGCATTATACTTATAGCCGTTGTATACTTGTGAGCCCTGCCCTTTTCGGGGAGTACAGTTATGTTATTGTTATTGAAATGAAACCGTGGAAAGCAATGTATAAGAAACCTTCCCCAAACCTGAGTTAAAGTAGTACTAAATTTTCTTAATAATACCACAACTTAGCAACTTAGCAACATTACTCAAAGTAGTATGGTAGGGATCACCCGCCCTATTTTGCCAGCACCTTGCAAAAATGGAGGTTGTATTTAACTGATCCCCACTATATTACTAGGAGTGATGTTGCCGCCACGCTATTTTAAGAGAGTCCAAAGTTCGCAACACAGCAAGCGGCGGTACTTTTTTTTTTTTTGGTTGCATCCTGGTGGTACGATTTTTTGTCAAGTTTCCCACGACCCCACCGGGCACCAGCAGCGCAAAGGCAATCTCTTAGTCGTCGAAGGAGGAAAGGACCACAAGCACGAGGTTCGGGCCGCTAGTTTTTAGTCGTCTATCAGTTTGAAATGGACGATGTCCCATCTCATCGCACCCAGCATTCTAAGGAGTTGCGCGTCGGGTAGGTGGTATCTCTGCCTGTAATCATCCTTATACAAGGGCTTTATTTTAATCCGAATCCAAAGCTCCACTTTTCGTTTGAGGTATATCGCATTGCGCGCGAGGCATACCATCACTGCGATCTTTGTAGTTCACTACGTCTAAGGGTTGCACCAGTTTTCGGTCTGGTTTGTTTTTTGCACCCCTTAGCATCGCCTCCTTTTTTGACAAACTGCGTAATCGATATCATGCCTCGTTGCAATGGCATCTGTTTTGCCAGTGGACTGTAGATAAATTAATAAGACTTCACCGTTGTCTGGATCGTATTTTTTGTTGTTTGCCAAGTGGGTTGTAAGGTCCAGTGTAATCATGGTCGGGCAGGGCAATAACAACAACAACAATTAGTTTGTCCATTAATTAGAGACAAGCATTACAAGATGTTATAAATACGACAGAGAAAGTCGGTAAACAGGGCACCCGAAATAGCTAACGAAGGTAAACTAGTCTGGTGCCCATTCTTGTGCTTTGAAAAAAAAAAAAAAAATATATATATATATATATATATATAGTTAGATAAAGCTCTTTGGCATTACAAAGCTTTTGCTTTCATGTTCAAATTGAGCACTCTACTAGGATGAGTCATGTGTTGTGGAATGACATTTGGTCTTAGGCATTAAAGGCCAAGCCCCAAGTTGTATACCTAAAAGTGGTATCAACTACTTCTCAGAAGTTCATTTCAGCTGTGGGAGTACCTTTTCAGCTAACTCATACAAATCTTTATGGAGTGATCAGGCGCCTAGCGATTTAATTTTTTGAAAGATTATTTGGCCCACTATACTAGATAAATGAAAAAGACATTTAAATGCATTAGAGGTCACTTGAAAGGGACTTAACCTTGTTTTAACGACTTTAGCTTGGCTTATGTGCCACAAATGAACGCTAATCACTGTTCGAATTTTGCTCCATGATTTTACAAAAGAAAGGACCGGATCCATGCAGGTGCAAATCAAGTTTACGTATCTAAGTTGCTTTTTCTCTGCCATTATTGTGGAATGGCTTGCCTGTAAAGGCTTTTGCCTATTATTGTTAGATTGACTGCTTTTTAAATTATTAATTTCAAGTATTCTTAAGTATATTTTATTGTTATTATTAGGGTAGTTTTAGTTGTAAGGCGAATTTGATCATATTCAGATGTTAATTTGCGGCTTATAAGTAATAAGTTATTATATTATTAATTATTATTATCATTCATCCATCGAAATTTTCATTCGACAAAACGGTGAATATCAATGAAGATTGCCGCCATATTTACCTTTTGAGACAACCGCTGACCAAACTCAATAATACACTTTTAGGTTCTGAGGAAAGTAGTGTGTCGGTGAGTACTTTGAATTTCATTGCAATAAATTTAAAGGTTGTCAAATTTAGAATTCCTTCACTAACCTGCACAGAGCTGCAAAGCATCTTGTAAGTGACAAACCCAGCAGCTCACGACTCAGCTCATGGGAAAAGTAACCTGTTCTCTTTTTCGTTTTTAAACATATTTTGCTTCTCAGTAACACGTTCGGGAACCGGATTTTATTTTTATTGTTATCATTTTAGTCAAGATAGTAGGACTGCTTAGAATGCCTTTATAAAGGACCGCTTGGTCTAAATGTGCAGACCATACCAATAATATGGATTTATTACATACTTCAAGACTTTTTCTGTATTTTACTGACAGTCTGCATTTGCTTTAGTTTATTGGTTGTTACCAATGGAATAATCAATAGGCTTTTACCAAAAAATAATAACTGTAAGAGCATTCGACGAACCCGTTTCACTATCATCTCCCCCACGTTTGCCGCGTTGCACGTTCGCCACCTTTTCTTTGCCATCGGTTTCAATTTTAGAAATTTAACAGAATTTATGAATCTTCATACGTAGAACGGTTTTGGAAGTGATTCCGTTTCCACATGACGTTGGAGATACGCCATTTTGAGTTGGAAGCTACCAGTGAGGGAGTCTCGTCAAATATTTACCAATAACGTCAACAAAGAAACGACATTTTCTTTAAAAATTCGTAAACGAAGACAAAAATAGATAAATAAAACTTCGACATGTCAAAATCCTATTGAAATTTTAGGAAATGTCACGAAATTTGCTGATCGTTTGTTCAACCACTTCAAAGTTATGAATATTAAACGTCAGCGTCCTTCCCAACCACCCCCTCAAGGAACTAGGACTAATTAAGGTAAAGCTATGAACCATTCGGTAAGATAATTTGGGGCTTGCCAAAGCCTCCGAGAGATTGGCACACGTTTATGGGTAAAAGCAGTGCTAAACAACTCCTATTACAGCATATAAAAGATAAACATTTACTTTTGTTATCACAGATTCGTCAACTTTAATATAACCAATAGCACAATCATCTTTTGGGCGAGAGGTAACGGGCCATGCACATAAGCAGGATCATTGTTGAGACTTTGCGTGTTAGCGCCGATTGCAAGAAGGTTTAGGGGGTCCTGAGACGAGGTCCTCTTAAGAGATGTTTTGCAATTGTGTGCAGGTTTAGCTTGGATGAATTCCACATTTCACAACTCTTATTGCAATAAAATTCTAAATCCTCACCGACACACTCCTCCTCACCCAGCTGTCAACTGTACCACACAAGTGCCATTTTTAAGGTTGGTTAGGGGCTGTCCCAAAAGGTAAATATGGCGGCAATCTCCATTGATGTCCACCGTTTTGTCGAATGAAAACGTCGATGGAAGCATGATAATGGCAGAGAAAAAGCAACTTAGATACGTAAACTTGATTTGAACGTTCAGGGATCCAGTGATTAGGCAGCAAAGGTCGTCCTTGTTTTGTAAAATCATGGAGCGAAATTCGAACACTGATTAGCGTTCATCTGTGGCAGGTGAGCCAAGCTGAAGCCGTTAAGAAGAGGGTTTACTTTCCTTCAATTGACCTGTAATGCATTTAAATGCCTTTTTCGTTCATATAGGGTCGTTTTAGATCTATTTGCATGTGAGGTTGGTGCAACGTTTCCTGTCAACGAGCCTTTCAATATATAATATGGAGCCAAAACTTGGAGATCGCTGAAATTAGGCTCACTTCAGTAACTCTCCATTGTTTTTGTTTTGTACAGGCTTCGTTATTTATTGATAAACTGCCATTTCCAATACTTGAAAAGTAACAACTGTTTGTGTCAGTAGCGATCATTTTATTACTGTCATTATTATTATAAGATGTGCTTTTTTCTCACAAAAAAATTGTACCAAAAATTGTACCAGAAAACAAACAAACAAAACAAGCACTATCGTTGTTGACAGTGATCGAGGAGCCGAAGCTAGATTTTTTTCCTCGACGTTTACGTTTAGCGATGATAACCGTGACAGAATACAGCCGGTGTTAGAGAGAGTTTTGCTGCTTATTGCCAGCCGCTGAAGAATGTTCCTTTTGAAAGATACAAGTTTTACTCTAGAATACAAGAAAGGGTGGTTAAGAAAGGCTGAGAAAAGCTTATGAGGGAAATTCCAGGAAACGGTAACCTCTGGGAAATTCAGAAGACAGCATTAAAGGGGAACAGCACACATTCTACGGAAGGTCCTATCCATCAAGTGACAAAACTCCCAAGTGCCCCAGGTCCAAGGTTTGGACTCGGTCCTTGGAGAAGAAACACTGTGATGATGATGATGATGATGATGATAATAATAATAATAAAATCTTACTCCAAAGGATGGCACAGTTCAAAGGAAAATTATCGATTCCATCACGCGGGGCGCTTCCTTCAAAGGCGCTCCCAAGGAAGAGGAAAAAAAAAAGGTAAAGTGGTGCATTTATATAGCGCCCTTATCACTAACGTCTCAAAGGCGCTTTACAATGATGAATTTACCCCCAGCGGACTGGAAGCATATACAAGCGCAAATTGCAGCCGCTTCTAAGCAGTCCATGCATGCTGGTACTCATTTTACTGACCTCGGAAGGATGGAAAGCTGAGTGAACTTTAGCGGGAAAGGTCACCAAATATTCCAGTCTCGTCAGAATGGAACCCGGGACCTTAGGGTTGGAAGGCAGAGATCTTACCACTGCGCCAACCCCTCCGCTGTTAAAAACTACTGAAACAACCAGGTGGGCGAACCAGCCTCGTTCCCAGGGTGTTTTTGTCGGCTTTCATCTCAAAAAATACTACTATCCACAAAAAAAAATTATTAACTTTAAAAAATATAGAAATGCGACAAATCAATGGGAAGCAGATGAAAAATAAATGTATCATAATTCAAAAGTAAAGGTACATTCTGGCTCATCAAATAAAGAAGAAATGTTTGATTCAATTGGAGATCTAAGACTGAAAATCTTATCTTTTACGTGACAAAAATGTACTTAAAGTAAGTAATTTAATATTTCCTTAAGTTGTGAGCCCTAAGAGCACCTTTTCTGGGAGCTCACTTATTTCATTGTCATGAAGACCTCTAGAGATAAATGCATGAAAAGCAACGCATTAGAAACATTTTCCAAAGCTACGTTAAATTAGTACTAATTTATCTCAATACTACTTTTAAAGGTATACTTGGCAACATTACACAACTGCAGTTGAGCGACAACAGTGCAATGAATCCCGATGTGGCTTTTATTTTGGTTTCGTTCCCAGCTTTCCCTGATCTCGATTCCTGATTCATCAGGGAATCGGATAAAACACTTTCGAATATGATACTGCAATATACAGTGGATTGGGGAAAACTTGTAATAAAACCCGGTATTAGCGAGAGTTCTCACCAGAGTTGTTTATTCACTATTCAAACTGCTACTAAGGGATAACACCAAACTGCAACCTCGTCCCCAGGGCCTTCTCCTCAACGATTTTCAAAAGGGCGGCTCGTCGGGAGAAGACCCTGGGCGAGGCTAAAATAACATCATTCCAGGTTGGCCCAATCATACGAACAGGATGATTGGTTTAAATACATCCTAAAACAGTATGGCGGATGTGGCGAGTGTTTATACGAATAAGAAAGGGCTATAGGAGGTTGTATTGCAGTTCAGTTCAAGCGATGTTGAACCAGACTGCCGTAAACGATTCGAAAGGGTTGTTGTTTCCGCTAGATTTTTATTTAAGTAGAAATAAGCCGGGGTAAATATAAAAAACAAGCATTTACTTGAAGTACAGATGTGCCGACAGCTAGCGAGCTGCAGCTCGCAATAAGCGGCCTTTTGTGCTGTTATTTTTTGCTCTATATTCACGCGCAACTAGATTTTCTGAGTACGGAAACAAAGTAGAGCTATCGAGAGCCGGGATGTTAGTTTTAAGAGTTTGTTATGTTCGAATTTCAAATCTAAAAAGAGAACTTAAGCAACGACGACGGCAAGGGCAACGAGAACGTCATCTCAAAATATAAATTCACGTTATTGTAATCAATTCGTGATTATTTCAAACTTCTCAATATGACAAGGGTGTGGTAATTCCTCAAAAACGGCACTGGTCGGAACGGCGGTTAAATTAGGGGAGAAAATGAAAATTAATCCTCAAGTGCTAACGTTCTTCATAAAACCTCAAATTTGGCTATTTCACGTTGTTAGGGACCTTAAGCAAGGACGACGAGGACGGCTACGAGAACGCCGCAAATTTGCATATTTAGTGGACAAAAACAATAACTTTGCACGCCCAGCACGTGCGTTTTACATTTTAATTTATTTCTTTGCCGTTCTCGTCTTGACTACGACGTGATCAAATTTGAGGTCATGTGGAGGACGAGAGCACATGATGACGAATTTTAAATTTTCTCTCTGAATATCCACACCGTTCTCATCAATTTTATTCTTGGGTTGTGCATTCACACTTTCCAAGCCGAACGACATGGAGTAATAGTAAAATTATTACAGTAACGGGAAATAATATTTTTAGACAACGTTCTCGTAGTCGTCGTCGTCGTGCTTGCTTAAGGTCCCTGTTGTTTTGCTGACAACCGCAAAGAAATAGACAAAAGTGAAAAGCGCACGTGCAGGGCGTGCAAAGCTATTGTTTTTGCCCACTAAACATGCAAATTTGTGACATTCTCGTTGCCGTCGCCTTTGTCGCTGTTTAAGCTCCCTATTAGGAAGTTTAAGATCTGCGACGCGACGGTAACGGAAACGTCATTTAAAATTGCAAGTTCAGGTTTATTAATCTTTTTCGTCATTGTGTTGTCTTGTCTAAGTTTTAAACCCTAGTGTAACTTTCCAAGGAACTGAATTAGGAGGTGCGGTATTAAATCTACGACAAATTGGTCATTTCGCGTCGCAGATTTGCCGAAAAGGTGAACTTTGTGCCGTTTTCGTTGCCGTCGCGTCGTAGATCTTAAATTCCCCATTGACACAATGCGCAAAACAGAAATGTCATTAGCATCGAACATGCTGCTATTGCTATCTTCGAGTTCACAAATCGAAAGTTGTTCAGCGTTGTCTGTTCTTTAATCGACAACGATATGGGTTACAACAGTGGTCAAAGAGAGGCAGTGTGGCCCAGTGGTTAGGGCGCTTGCCTCGAGATCCGGAGATCCCGGGTTCATGACCCGTTCCGACCACTCGTTGAATTTGATTCTGGTAGTCCCTGGTTCAACTTCGCAGCTGCACTTGTAGATAACCAACTAGTTTGCCTCCGGCCGGTTGGGATTCTTAACAGATATTGCTGTTGTGTTTCATTGGCCGTGAAAAGCACCTATGGGGAGCGGTCAATTAAGTATGTTTTTTGTTGTATTGTCAAAATAATGTGGACTCATGAGGCGAAGCAGGGTAAGCCCACGACACATTTTGACCACTGTGATGGCGAATATCGTTGTCGATAAGAGTACAAACAACGCTTAACCACTTTCGATTTGTTTTTTACCACGATATTCAACTCCAAAGAATTCAAAGTGTTTTTTTTGAAAGTGTGACCAAAATCATGACACAAAGAGAGAGTGAGCGTTGCCTCTTTCTCGCAATATGATTGCTTTATTTCCCAAGATAAACGTTCCTGATTGGCTACTACATTGCATGACAAATTGACGCGAGCATGGCACGTACAGCAATACAGCATTGTCCAGACTGTTATCGACATTAGCAAATTAGCCAATCAGAAGACAAGATTGTGGTAAAAATTCAAATCTAAAAGAAAGTTCTGCTTGTTACTGTATTGAACTATGGTGCTTTTTTCGCAGTACCCGGGGAAAAGGGTTCCTGTTTCATTCTGTCAGAACATTTACATTCCTTTCTGTCTTAATTAGTTTTTTTTTTTACAGGTGGGGACCATGTTTCAAATCTTGTTTTGAGTAGTGTACAGGAGAACGGGGGAAAGAGATCATTTATGTTTAGTGAATTTTTTCCACAGAAGAAATGCACATATTTACGAATGAATACAGAAGAATTTTACTTCATTGCCTTTTTTCCTGTCTGGCCTCCTCCCCATGGGAGAAGAGAAATCCGAGGATATAGGTAACACTTGCTTATTGTTTACTGTAGATAAATTGCAATAATTTGATGAGCCATCTTGGCACTGAAAGGGGGCAATAAAACGTTTATGAAAGCTGCTGCACATATCTTTTAGTGTATGCCGCAAGCCAAGGCAATCTCAAAAATAAGGTCTATACTATTAGGTGCATGATAACATTCCAACAAAGTATTACTTACTCGTAAAGAAGATAAATAAAAACTACATATTCACAAGGATCGTTCTTTGAACTAGGCAATTAACCATATATTTATTGCATTGTAAACTTTTGTATTATTGAAGCTTTCACAGCCTTGTCTTTAATCGATGTTGGCATAATAAAGCCATGTTGAAAGACTTCGCTCCGTGTATATGTCTACATTTTGTATTGATAAGCTTTATACCACTCATTTGAAACCTTTACAATGCATGTTCTTCAAAGGTGTTTATACACAGATGACTGGATGAGGCCTGGAGTAGTGGTTAGAAAGGTTTTCCCAGCATTGCTGTTTCCAAAATTGATTGTTTCTTTGGTGACAGCAGTGAATAAAATTATCAGCCAGTAGGATGCAGCAACTAATTGCAACAAGCAAATTTTGTTTGTCAATCAACCACGTCTACGTTTTTGTCATTTAAAACTTATAACAAACACACAAGTAGTGTTTTAAAATCGCATCTCAAAAAATAAAGAGGAAATTTGAAAATATTATGCTTACCAGTAGCCGAATATTTTAGAAAAAATTCAAGGTTTATAGAAAATGTGATGAAACAGTTTACAAAGTTTGTGCTATACATTTTCAATCAAAACTAAAACTAAGGAACAAGCATGGAAATCATGAGAACACTAGGATTTTCTTCTTATTACTTGATGGATTATTAATAAGATGGAAAAGGGATCAACTCCAAGGCTGTCTGCTGATGTGAACAACATTAAAGGCTCTTCATTCAAGTAATAAATGATTTGTGTGACAAAAAAGTGTGGTTAAAAAAAATCTATACTTCCACCAAGGATTGTTATTTGGTTTGTTTTCCTCCCCTCCTTGAGTTTCCAGTTTAGCTTCATACCTTCCTTTTAAACATTTGGCTATTAACGCCCCCTGCCCTCTCGCAATTTTCAACGACCATCCTTGATATGTGTATGGCTATTTTTATAACCCCCACAAATTATATAAAAATGCATGTGAGAGGAACATTGAACAATCACGTCTGCTCTACAAAATCATTATTCACTGACAAACACTATATTTTGTTGCAGCCAATTCAAATTGGATGATAAAGCAATTATAAAAATTGAAATGGTTGTTACAAAATGTAGTGTTTATAAGTGTCTTGCATATCATTATAGGTGAACAATAATTGTGTACAACCACTTGAGAACAAGAACAATAATATTGTTCAGTATTCCTCATACATTTCATTTATTACGGCATAATGACCTCAGCATGCTTCTTCTCCCATATAAGGAAGGTGGGAACAACACTGGAAACAACGTTGACAGCGACAAAGGGCAAGAGATTTGTCCAGGGAATGGGGGCCAATAAGATCGCAAATTGTATAATAACAGCATCACAAGCAGCCCATGGGGTCCAACAGATCAAAACCAGGTTTCATCATTTAAATAAAGTTCACCCTCAGTCCCAGGCTCATTCAACCAGACGTTTTCATGATAATAAAAAGCTCATGTTTCAAGGACTTGAGGAAGTCATGCTCCTTCCTAGTATTGGGCAAACCGCAGCCATGAAAGTTTCCAAAATCTTGGAATCTCGCCACTGATAATTTTAGACATGGAAAAGTTCTTCTCCTGGCTTGACAAACAGAAGGAGCATATTTTAATGGGGTTAGACTGAGAAACATATGATTTCCATTTTATTTAAATCGTTGACCATAACATACATTGTATACAATCAAAATCTAATCCAGAACTGTTCTTGAGGTAGCTAAAAACAGTTTCCAGCTGTTAGATTTTGGTGGGTTATTATAACCACTCCTTATCAGTGACTTGATGCTAATCATTGGTGAACACGTTGTTATCATTTGTGTGACACAACAGGTCACCATAGCAACAGTATGACCTGCTAAAAACACCCTAAATTGCAGCTCTAGGGTCTTATAATTCAAAAACAGCACAGTGAAATCTTTTTATATTACAGAATGATAAGACACAACTTTAAGTTTAAAAAAAAAATCTGTAGATGGGCAATTTCAAATGAGACTAGAGAAAATCCTTTTTTTCAAATTAGTTCACAGATAGAAATATCAAGTGAAGCTATGATCTTCGCAGTTATGAAAGCAATTTTTGCAATTGCGTAGAGAAGCCTGAAAAATTCAGGACTTCAACGGAGTTTGAACCAGTGAGCTCGCGATTCCGGTGCGACGCTATAACCAACTGAGCTATGAAGCCACTGACGTTGGCAGCTGGTCATTTGTGGGTTCTAATGATCTCGTGAGAAATGAATCAATGATGAAATGGTATATGAAATGAATCATATATGAACTGCGGATATGAAATCAAGTGAAGCTATGATCTTCGCAGTTATGAAAGCAATTTTTGCAATTCCGTAGAGAAGCCTGAAACCCGTGACCTCGCGATTCCGGTGCGACGCTCTAACCAACTGAGCTATGAAGCCACTGACGTTGGGAGGTGGTCATTTGTGGGTTCTAATGGTAAATGGTCCCGTGAGGAATTGCTTTCATAACTGCACCCATTTTAGAACGGTTAGCTTTCAAGAACTGTGTCATGACTCGCATGGGTCGCCCCTTGGCTCGCATGGCTCGCTGGCTCGCACATTAGTAAAACTCAATCGTAAATCAAGACTTAAAATTTCATGCAACAACTTGGTGCAAAGAAAATCAGTTCTGTAGTTAGC
>NC_090887.1:26409477-26419477 GCF_036669925.1 Montipora capricornis | reverse complement strand
GGTAAGAGGATTGAGAAATTTCTCGAAGCAGAGAAAGGTAAAATTGAAACAATCCTTGTTAGTTCATTAGGTCCTAATTTAACCTACATGTACATGTAGTGCTCCCAATAGTCAGTTTCTAAATGCATGGATTAAACGAAATGATTTACTTTGAGCCAAGTGGGACTTGCAAAAGAGTAATAGTTTAGTTCAGGGGACTCAATTTATCATGGTAATTTGAGCCAAGTAGGTCATTTCAGAGCAACCGGCTCGCCTTGACTTGTCCCCAGTCTTTCATAAAATACAAAATAGTAGGATGAAGCTCCTTTATTCCCATCATCCCCTCCCTCTTGCAATTTTTTGATTGGAGCAACTTATCCATTGAGGTACTAAATCGCAAGTGATCCCAATGGGTCGTTTTATTTAACTGGTTCATTTGAGCCAAACAGGAGTCAATGATTTTTACAATAACTGCAGAGATTCTTGCACGCTCATTGGCCAATTTTCATTGTCAATAAGAGGACAGACACATGGATCACCATTGGGCGTGCATTTTGAAAACTGCCCCAAACTGTTTACAGTTTTAGCGCTGTTCGTTCTCGAGAATAAGCGACAAATTGCATCCAAACGAGACTACTTTAAAGACAATCATCAAACTCGTTTTTAAGATGACTTTTAATAGCCCTTTTCTCGGCTAGTTTTTCTCATTTGCATTACAATGCAATCTAACGTGGGTGTGAGGCAATTTCGGGGCAAAACTACAAAATAGCCCGAAATTGCGGCGGCGAATTGGCAGTGTCTGTTTCCTACAAAACAAACCACTTCACAGCTTTCTGATGTTCTGATAAGTAGCTTTAGTCATATTTGCAAGTGATACTTTGAAGAAATCAACAAAACTTATGTTACCTTTGGAAAAAACAGCAAAGAAAATTACCGAGCAACCAACACCCACAACTGCAAAGCACGTAAAAATATGGGGATCTTTTACCGCTTTGATTTGGGCGTGCGGGCATTGCGATACGAACCCGATGTCGAGGCATGACAGATTCACAACCACATCAGATCAAGGGTGTTGTGCCTGTCGGCAAGCCAGTCCAAGGTGAAATTTGAATGGATGAAATCACATGGCATCACGACTGATATCCGTGAAACATATACGGGCTAGGGGACATTCGTAAAACAACACGATTAAAAATGTGTCCTTCGTTGGAACGCAAAAAGTAATATTGTTCCGGTTAACGAACCTCTACACAGTCATGCTCCTGCAATATGCCCATACACTTCAATTTTTAGCTAAGATATCCGAACAGATCAAATTCTTCTAGCATTACAAGGCTTTTGGCTTAATTTGCACGCTGGATGCCCTTGATATTGGATAAAAATTTTCCAGGTATACGTCACGGTTGTGCAAGCCATGAATACTCTAGAATTCTATACCTTTGCCGTCAAGATCACGTATTCAAGGATAAACGTATACACGCGCAGATTGCACATGTTTTGAATTCATAGCGTAAATTTTGCTTCCAAGAGAATGGTATGCACCTCAACTGTTACCTTCTTTCACAAAACTCGTTTAACGAAGGGTTCGCCATCATACTCTAGGGGCACGACAGGTGTGTGGTATACTTTAACGAAAATCCAAGAATGATCATCAACGGAGCGTATTCCACCATATTCGATTCGAATATTTCAGGTGTACGTCACGTATCGTGTGTGCCTTGAATACTCTAGGACTATATTGCGCCACAATCACATATTCGAGTCTAGAATACTGAAGAATATTTTCGTCTTCACGCAGTGTCACACACCACGTCGCCATTCAAGCTTACAGGACACATCATTGGCGAGTTCTCTTGTCATTATTGCCTATTTCGTCAGACATAAAGGGCCGATTAAATTAGCCAGGTTGGTCAGGTTTGCCGGGATGAGTTTCAGCCCAGTATATATTACATGAGGTGTGCCAGCCCGGTTTGGGTTAAATTTAGAATATGTCGCGTGAAATAATAATAATAATAATAATAATAATAATAATAATAATAATAATAATAATAATAATAACAACAAGACGAAGAAGAAGTGGACAGCCGTTAGTGTCGCTCATTTGTTATTAAATTTCACCATTTTACAATTTAAAGAAGCCCTAAAGTCTGCTATCTTATACATGTGCATATTTTATTTCAACAAAAAACCCCCAGCTATTCCGAGGGCATATTGCTCTAAAGAGGAGTAATGTGGTTAAAAATCGCTGGCCTGGCTAACCGGGGCTGTCCCGGTTAACGTGATTACGTGGAAAAATCTCAGCCTGGCAGGTTAACTGCGATCCCGACATCTCGGGTAACCGAGCTGAGAATTTTCCTTATAATCGCAAACTTGCTTTTTGGTGTTTTTTTTTTTCTCAGACGTGCGAGGACCTCGGCTAAACGAGCCAGCCCGCCTTAACGGGATAACTCGGCTTGCAAAACATTGATCTCCAACGAATGCACTTAACTTGGGGGAAGAAAAAGTGCTGACGTTCTTCCTAAAAATCTCAAATTTGGATATTTCAAGTTGCTGTTTTTCAGTCTACGCCAAAGAAATGGGAAAAAGTGAAATGCACGAGCAAGGAATGCAAAGCTGTCGTTTTGTCCACTTCATCTGCAAATTTGTGATGTTCTCGTTCAGGTCCCCGTTGTTGTTGCTTATTAGTTGCCTATTATTATTGAGTTCCAGTAGATGGAAAAATATGCCCAAACGTTTTCAAGTTTAAGTATTTCTTTTAATCAAGGTAAGAACATTACATTTCTTACAGCAATGAATTACTTTTGGCCATTGAGGCTGAACTACCTGGCAACAATACAAGATACCTAAACTACCAAGGCCCGTTCAAAACAAACCTAACTGTTGAGTTTAAAACGACTGAAGAGCGGAGTTTGAATCAATTTGGTGCGGCAGGTTATGTTTAGAGCGGCAAACAACGTTGAGTTCGGCAGGGTCTGTCGCATTATGCGATCATGGAGTGACGACTGATTCATGATACGGCGTTCTGGTCATATGCCGAACGAAACGCAAAAATTAAGACAATTTATAAACTCTCTCAGCTCTTACCCAAGCCCAAATCTAAGTTTGGTGCGACCTACAGGTACGTTGCTCGTTTCTCTGAAGTCGCTCTTAAGTCAAAATTTATTGAGTTTGGTTCGGCACATGGCTGGAGCGGTGTTTGGAACGGGCCTAAGAAATATAGCAATTTTACGAAGAAAAAAAGAGTTCATCAAGTTACGAACATTATCTTTCTTACTACAATGAATCATTTTTTCACTGTCGAGGCTTTTCAAGTTTAAGTAATTCTTTTAATCAAGGTAAGAACGTTATATTTCTTACTGAAATGAATTGCTTTTGGCCATTAAGGCTGAGCTACTTGGCAACATTACAAGATATGAATTAAAGTACTGTGATATGCAGCTGCAATTTCACAAAGAAAAAACGTGATATAACCCATCATTATGCATTAATCAAGTTAAGAACATTATCTATCTTACTACAATTAATCATTTTTTGCTATTGAGGCTATGAAGCTCCCTGGCAACATTAAAGCACTAAGATATACAGCAATATTACTAATCATGCATTCATTTGCCACTTCCACATATCCCATAATACCCTGCTCTTCGAGATGAGGGGGGGGGGGGGGCTGGGGAACGCCAACAAGATCAATATCGCGAGCGGTGGAGCGGGGAGAAGCGTAGATCGTAATGTATCGAAACTGACACATTTATCGGATGTTTTACGGTTGGGAATGGTAGCTTTGAAAGGAGTTTGTACGCAGATAAATTGTTTAGCCGAAAACCTTGGTAAAAGGCGATGCTAAGAATGATTTGTAACAGCTAAACATTGCCACGTTCGGTAACGTGAAGAACAAACCAGAGGAGAAATCATGGCTTCCTTACCTACAAACCCCTTGGAAACTTGGGTAAATCACGCTCTTTCTTACGTGACAATATTGACATCCAAGACGTGAAATCTTATTTGCTTAGGAGCGGTTTGAATGGGGAGAAGGTGAAAAAATACGAGACGGTTATGCCAGCCCATGAGGTTTACAACTTCATGTCAGTGATTATCCCTGGACTATTTTTTTTTTGTAATCGTGCAGAATAAAGTAAATTACGCTGCCTGATACAAAAAAAAATGTAGGATTTCTTCCTTTATTTGTTTCAAAAGTAACTGAGCCAATCTGTGCAATATAATTTAAAGATCACTCAGTGACTCGCTAGCGTATAATTTGTACCTTTGGCCGCTCTATATAAGTGAATGTTGAATGCCGTTTACAATTAATTCATTTGCGCAGGACAACCATTTCTACCGAGCGAGCTTGCAGAAAGCGCTTTTTCTTTCTTTCTTTCTTTCTTCCTTACTTGTCTTAAGACTATGCTCAAAGCAGACATTCGGATCTCGGATTTCTTTGTTTCGACAGCTATACTGTTGGTGTCAACAACCAAAACCTTTTTGTAGGAGATGCATGACACCTCGAAATGAATAACCAGGTAGAATGATATAAAATGACTAAAAAATTGTCAGTAGTTAAAAATAAATCTCAGACATTTCGGGTGTAGAAGCCTTCTTCAATGTGAACAAAGCAGTTAAAAAACGCAATAAGAAGGAAGTGCAAACGTCCTGATTCCCTACGCCCATCTGAGCTGACTGTCAGCACCATTGACAGAGTACCTCTTGTTCTCACATACCACCTTTTCAACAAGCAAATCAAACACTTTCTATTTCAGAATTTCCGTATTCTATCAACCGACTAGCTTACCCGTCGTATATTTTCACAATCACATGTCGTAGCATACAAACGCGATCGCAACCTAAGAAACTTACTCGTACACTCAACTGGCCGCGCATGTACTGATCAGAGTGACTCGCGTGCCTGTCAACATCCACGTCGCCATACCTGTGCATACGTCAGTCATTGTAAGAGGACTTCCACCCAAGGCCATTTTACCTGCCAGTCGAGTAATCTTACATACTGCATGTCCTGTCATCGATGTCCTACCATTCTTTATATTGATGAAACCGGACGGATTTAACGAACACTGACGAAGTATACGAAACAACAATCCTGGTTTCCCTGCGGACAAACATTTCAACTCAACGGGCCACAAAAACTGCGTTACCATTCATCTGCCCACTTCCTTCTGATTTCAACGACTTTATTCTAAACGTACGTGATGAAAAAAAAAAAAAAAGAAGAAAAAGAAAAAGAAAAAAAAAATACTGACACTTTGATATTTACTTCATATCACTCTTATTGGTTCTTTATACTGTTGGTTTACGGTGTCGCGTGACTGTGTATATATCCGTGTAAGTTCGGTTGCAATTGCACACTTGTTGGTGATTTGGGGCTATTGTTTGTTGGAAGAATGTGATCCGTGTAATTCACAATAATATTTTTTCCCGGGATCTGCCTCGGTATTCAGCCGTTAGACAACGTTATGTTGTCGTCAATTACATATTCATTTTATCGTCTATAATGCTACGTGGTAAGGCATTCCAATACAAGATTTAGAGTATCCAGGGCTCCCTTATCTGTTCTAGTCACAGAAGACCGAGTCAAGCATAGACATAATTTCTAAGGATTGGCCAGTTTAATCTAGTGTTTTAACGTTAAACAGTCTCCAAAACAGAATCTGAGGGGCATAATTGAGCGCACGTTGTAGAGACTTCCAAACCTTGAGATCATGATTTAGTTAAGGTAATCCTTCATCTTCTTTTCCTGATAACGACTTGACGATCAATTAGGACCCTCATACGCTGTTGGGTTACATCATCAAAGGACCTAAGGTTCTATATTTCTACAATAGACTGCCGTTGTCTGCGATAGTTCTCTGTTAATTTAATTCCTCTAAATGGCCAATCAAAGAGGCGTATCAAATGTTTTTTTCGGGTCTGCAAAATGGTCCACTCTGTTAGCAACTTCTTCTTCAAGGTCACTGGTTTCGTTTTCTTCAAAGCCAAAGTTGACTGATCGAGGTTCAACTGGCTTTTTCGGCGGCCCATGAATATTAGCAAGCTCAAAGCTTACTGCTCCACTCTCCTTTCTTGCATCAAATGCCACTTTGTCAGCATCGTCTTCTTCAAAGCCACCGTTGTCGCTTTCTTCAAAGTCAATGTTGACTGATCGAGGTTCAACTGACTCTTTCGGCGGCTCATGAATACTAGCAAGCTCAGAGCTTACTGCTCCACTCTCCTTTCTTGCGTCAAATGCCACTTTGTCAGCATCTTCTTCTTCAAAGCCACCGTTGTCGCTTTCTTCAAAGTCAATGTTGACTGATCGAACTTCAACTGACTCTTTCGGCGGCTCATGAATACTAGCAAGCTCAAAGCTTACTGCTCCACTCTCCTTTCTTGCGTCAAATGCCACTTTGTCAGCATCTTCTTCTTTAAAGTCACCGTTGTCGCTGTCTTCAAAGTCAATGTTGACTGATCGAGGTTCAACTGACTCTTTCGGCTGCTCATGAATAGTAGCAAGCTCAAAGCTCACTGCCCCACTCTCGTTGACCGCACTAGAAACTGATGGCACGTTAAACGTACCAGTTTGCACTTGTTCTGTGAGAACATTTTTCCCCGCCATCCCTCGTATTTCGTTAAAGAGGTCATTAAGAGGCAAAAGTAACGCTAGGCAACACGAAAAAGACCATTGTGGATTTTTACGCCACTCCTTGATAAAGCAGTAAATGTACCTGAGGTACTGGACTGAAAATAAAAAAGAAGAAAGAAAAGAGATACGTTTGTATGTTATCGCAAGTGAACGAAAAGCCCAACAGCGGAGCTTAGTACGCTGTAAAGTGGGCATTAAAATCCACCTGACTGTTTTTCCTCTAATGGTTGAAAATGCCCGGATGTTTTTTCGTGTGACTTTAGTCCACTCATATTGAAAGATCTTCAAGTGTTTTCGAAATTTAATGGAAATTTTCAGAAGAACATAACATGCTTGTCGTCAACACATCTTGCATAATAGGTCAAAGCTATATACAGATGGCATAGTTGAACTTTGCCATCTATATATAGCTTCTTTTATGAGTTGGCTACAAATTTCACCAACAATCTCTTTGATCCGGCAAATTCAATCATGGTGTGCACATCAAAGGGCAAAATAAATAGTGCAAATACCAACACTCTCGGCGATCTGAGTATGAGAACCTCCAGATACAGAAAAAGAGAGTCACGGGAGCACTACAAAAATACGTTTATTTTCTGCAAAAAATTAACAAAAATTTATGGACCGTGCTTGCTTTAGTAATTACAAATAAGAACAAAGTGCTTACCCACAAGAATTCCAATGACTAGAAAATTTGCTCCGAATACCAATGCATTGAACACGATATGGTCCATGTATGAGTCCATCGAGGAATGTACACTTTCTGCTGGTATTCTACTCACAGCACCTATTACTAGGTTGACCATTGTTACAGCAAGGGAAGAAACCATCAATTTGTTCTCAAAGGGTTCCGCTATAGGCCGCTTGTACGCAAAGAACATTCCATAGAGACCTGACATAACAAGAGCTAACGCAATATAGGCTCTGCTCTCACTTCCGATCAGAATAATGGCTGATGTTAAAGTCACCTTTCGAGCTGTCTCAACAAGTTCCCAATACCATGCATGACTGTTGTAATTTGAGAATAAAAACTGTAATCCTGTGACGATTTCAGGATTTGAATGCTGGGAATATGTGGATTCATCGTCACCTCCGTCGCCATGTTTCTTCAATGACCTTTGGTGTCTCCAAAGAACCACCAATGTAGCTATAGGTAGAAACATGATGTACAAAATACTGCAGTATGCAACAATCACAGATCGTCGGAATTCTTGGCTGGAACAGTTGATATTAAAGTCATCTTTTAGAAACTTATCGCACTTTTCACCTTTTTCGTCCAGGCACAGTTTGTGACAAGCAAGGGGAAGAACCTTTGCTGTCTTCGAGCAGGTGCTTAGATATGTTAAGTAAAGGAAGAAAAAGACTGTTCTGAAGGCCAATGTCTTTGTTTCGGAAATTTTCTTCACTTTCTCCATTTGACTCTCGAAGGTCTTTCTGGTCAAAAACATCTTTCTAATGCCATAAATAATGAATGCCACAATGATCACTGCAGAATTGATACCGAGCATAGCATACAATCTTCCAAAAGCATTGACTTTTAGGCTTGGAAAGAGACAGTGGATTGGGGCAATCTGCAATATATTTAGCTGTAATATCTCGGAATATTTTCCAATAAGGGAGAGAGAGTCTGGCCATTTGATGTACGCAAATGCATCAAGAATTCCAAAGGTTACCTGGTAGAAACCAATAACAATCTTTAGTCTACCAAGAATTATATCAACTAAGGAGCGATCTTGTTTCTTCTTGGCTTGTTTCCTGCTTCTCCAAACCACAACCACGGTGATTAGAATAGTTACAACAGCTATGACGGAAAGCTGTACGATCATCCATGTTTTTGTTGGGCACTTTTTGCAGGTCTTCAACTGTTTGTAATATTCAGGACTACACACTTCACACAATGGTCCTTCATATCCAACATCACAAGTGGAGTTTGTACCTCCCAGACATGATTCTGGTCTTGGGCATTTATGTGCTCGAGGAAGAGAGTTTGGGTACTCGATCATGGTTTTGTTGCTAACAGAAAAATTCCCGCGTAAGACTTCGCCGAAGGATTTGTAAAGTTCTTTGTTCGTATCGTTCTCCCATTTCCACCAGTAACCTTGTTGAAGATTAATCGATTCATTCTCACATTTTAATCCTTGCTTGCATGGCTCGCATTCTTCAAACATGTGTTTTCGAAAGAATCCCTTCATGCAGTAACATGCTCGAAATCCGGCAAACGACTTTCCATCCGTACCTGAGAAAAAAGAATTCAGACAGCCCAACTTACTTATCCATTTACAAAAAATGATGACAGACCGTTTAATTTTGCAATGTTACATTTAGCCTGGTGTATAGGTGTAGGAATAAAGCAGTGGTGATAACATTTCCCTCCCACAAATGAGGCCTGGGTTCGACTCACAGACTTATGTCACATGTGGGTTGAGTTTGTTGGTTCCCTGCTCTGCTCTGATTGGTTTCTACCCGGGTACTCTGGTTTTCCTCTCTCCTTAAAAACTGATACATGCTACCATCTTTAATAATAATAATAATAATAATAATAATAATAATAATAATAATATTATTATTATTATTATTATTATTATTATTATTATTATTAAATTATTGTTATTGACGTTGTTGTATTATTATACATTTATTAATGATTCATATTGATGCAAAACGTTTGCAAAGCCAGGTTCGTTGATCTTTTGAATGTTCATGTCTTCTACTGAGATGCAACCTATACGGTGTAAGCATTGTATAGAAATTGAAATATTAATTTTCAAAACTTACACGAACCTGATTCAATTTCCATCCCTAAATACCATAGTCTAAGTATGGATATTTAAACTGTAAGGTATGTGTGACGTGTGTCCTGATGGCCCAGGAATAGAAACAAAACGCTAACGAAACACAAGAAAACTACACCCAAATACCTTCCCACAATCGCACAACAAACAACCATAAATTTTAAGAAAACGCTTACTACTTTTAATTTAAGATATAATTTAACTACAAGTATAACGGTTACTAAAGCTACTTACTCTAAATTATGTAATGGTACTGCTATTACAAAAGGCCTTAAAACTAAAATAGGTAAACAAATTAAGCTAAAAGATCGGTTCTACACAGTTCCTCTCAGAGTCAAGCCCACAAACAAACAAACCAACAAACTGCTGTTCCTTGACAATTTCATCCACACGTTTGCATTAATTCTTCCCGTCGCTTTCACTTCTGTACCATCTACTCGTTGCTTATCTCCGCGCTGTTGCCACTGCTGCTGCGGATAAATGGATTTTGTCTTTGATTCAAACAGCTCCCACAAATGACTCTTACCGGTGATCTCTTTTCACTCTCCCTTCTCTCTTTCTGTGCCTTTTCCGTCAACCAATTGTTCGCCACACCCAT
>NC_090887.1:26394477-26404477 GCF_036669925.1 Montipora capricornis | reverse complement strand
GAAAACAAGGATGAACGAGTTGCATTGTGAGAGGCAACGGACGGTTTGTCTCATAATTTATAGTCTTAATGACTCTTCCAAGTTTCCGTCTGTACACCCGCCTCTTCCAAAGAATTCATCGACCCGTGATTTAGCGCTTACGAAAGACACTCCCTTTTTCGCAACATCAGATGCACCTATGCTACGCCGTATGTGACAAAATATCAAATCCGCTAATAAATAAAACAAGTCTCACAATTTACAATCAAGTCGCTAACAATTAGCATCAATTTGATTGTTGACAAAATCACACTCCCAGCAATTTATGTCACCTCTCTCGTTGTACAATTCATCTATTCAAGGACCGTGCCTCGAATGTCAAGCTCTATGTTATGCACGTTAAGATGCTTGTTTTATAAGCAAAGAAGAGAGAGAACAGCTTTTGATTAATTCCGTTTTCGAGGGGGACTGAACACCTGTGCAAAAATGATGAAACGCGAGTAACTCTGAGCGAGACAATGGCCACTGAAAGTATCGAGGATCTTGGTCTACAGGCGAATCATTGAATCAGCCCAAACAGGAAAATTCGTTCCTGTTATGTCGCTATAACTTCACCCAGTTCCCAAGGTTGTAAAGAGGAACTCGCTCAGAGACCCAATTGCGAATGATCAGCAAAATGAAGCACATCTACAGCAAGCAGTTTGAGTAGCCAATATAAACAATGGAATTTTAAAGACACTGTTCAAATCTGTGAACGTGCCCCAAAAGAAAACACTGCTTAGTTCAATTTTAGAAATTGTAGCGTTGTATTTAATACTTCCAAATAAACATCTGTAAATTTGTTCTTCATGGAAAGCTATTTTAAATGCGAGGGGATTATGCATTAACTTATCTCCTTGCATATTAACACATAATCCCATCGCATTTAAATTAGCTGTTCATTATTCACGCTCTTCCCTTCCATCAAGGGCCGCACCCAGCTTTTCAGACAGTTGATTTGGGGGTTATGTATTATATTCCCCCCGAAAAGAACAAAGGAATCCGAGCTCATGTAAAACTATGCAAAGTTAATAGTTGACGGGAAATAGCATTAAACATCCCAAAACACTGATTTTAACAAAACAGTAATTACATAACAATGCTTTAAACGTCTGTGCGAAGTTTCCAGATGATACGAGCTTGAGTGTGTGGTTAAATGATCAATGTGAGTTTGAATTCAACCGGCGAATCGTCATCAAAATCACTGCAAAATCTTCGGCTGCTTCAGCTCTCAGTCGACCTCATCGGCCCCCCTCGTTTTGCCACCAATAAACTCAGCAGTAATTTCAATTGATCTTGAGGAATTTTACTTGCTCTTACATCAGCGAAGTCTGAGGAGAAATTGCAATTGGAGTGGATTTGAAAGCCGTATTTTGACCTTGGCGCCAAGTGGAAAATCAGTGAAGTTTCCGAACTTAGGTGGTACAAAACGACACAATCCCCATTCTCCAGCTTCTCGAACACTTTTCGTTGTCGAAATCTTGGATGTTTCCTACCTTAAAAGCACTGTAAACTTCGAACAGGCCTGGTCAAAGAATACCTTCGATGCCCGACCGATTTGTGAGGGCGAGCTTCTGACTGGCGGAGATTAAAGGCCGGGACACACTAGACAATAAGTCGCTGCGACACGTCGCGGGGACAAGTCGCCGCAACCATTGGCCTTGTGTGACACGGTTACTTTTATGATAATCATTGACGCTGAGGCAGAATTTTGTTGCCGCGATCAGTCGCACGAATTCAAATCAGTTGGAATTCGTGCGCCTAATCGCAGCGACAAAATTAGCGAAAGCAGCTTTGTCGCACCGTGTGTACACTTCCGGCGACAAGTCGCTGCGACAAAATATAAATGAACCAATGAGATAGCGTCATATGGTCAGCCATATTGAATTTGAAAACTAGTTCACATTCCCCCTTATACGAGATCACTGCGTGTGCACCGAACAGGCATCGTGTCGCAGCGACTTGTTTTGCAAGTATTACACACGGAGCAACTTGTCGCAGAGACCCGTCGGTGCGACTTGTCGCCTGGTGTGTCCCAGCCTTAACAATGACTCACCTCACGCGTCCAGCCGTGATTTCGGGAGTGAGCGCTGGCTCATTTCCCGAAACAGCGGCTGGTAATCGCTCCTACATGTAATCGTTACCGAACGAACATAGTGTCAGATAGTTTGACAAAACAAAATAAGAAATGTTCGTACCTCAAGTGAGAAATGATGGTACCACGTCGTAACATTCAAAGGGTTTCATCGTCAAGCAACCATTATCGACGGATTTTGCAAACTGATTTCTTTAGAGGAAATTGTGCTATTTTTATTTAACATGTACGCAATTACAAATTCACGAACTTTACTGTAGTAAGGTGTGGTGCCATTTAGAGGCAAGGTTGGCTTCTATTCTGTCATTCACAATCGCAATTATTTTGCTGTAACATTTACAGAAACAAGTTTAAATAATTAAATTTAGAATTTAATATTTCAAATGTAGGTGCAGTTTGAAGTGGTTTTCAGTGATTAACCCTTTTTTTCGAGCTTGCCAGTAAGTACAACAATTTTAATTGAAGCATCTTGAAAATCTTCTTCTCCTTGCAATGTTGAAGTCTAAGCCGCTACTTGTCACTACTTTTTCGACTATAATATTTTGATTCGTCGAACGTAAAGTTTTCAATGTTCCTAAAAGTTTGCATACTGCGCTTTGATATTTTCCTGGGCCATCCTTTGCTTTCAGGTTTCACTGACCTTCCTGTACATGCAGAATGATTCCTACCGCTACACAACCTCGCTACGGTAGACTTCTGATATTATCAGAGGCGCACGTTAGCATCAGTTGGTGAAATTTTTTTCCATAAAAAACCATCTCCTCCTTTGAAACGTCAAAAAAGCACGTAGGAAAACGTCTTTTTGGCGTGGCGAACACAAAATTTCTGTCTAAAACCTTTCTCAACGTTTGCAACATTAATTACGCGCGCGTCATTTTTTTGCATCTTTTGCATGAGCGAGGTACAGGCCTCTTTCTACGTTAATCAGTGCAGAAAAAAAATTGTTATCAATTATCCTTCATAAATAGAGCATCATCGTCCAGTTTTTCTTGCTGTTTGCAAACATTTGTAAAACAACTCCTTTTCAGACAATCCTGGTCACAAGTGTTGGGACACTTCACAGCAGATGACTTCACAGGCAGCCTCTTTTAATTAAGACCAAGACCGTGTAAACACGCCTGTTCCCCCTCCCCCATGTCAATGTTGATGAAAATCGTAAAGGAGAAAACCTTGACAATAGCTTCAGAATAGCTACGTTTCAAGAAATCCTCCAAGAACGGTGTTCTTCAAATAAGTTACGATAAGATAGATATTCACGTCTTATTCCAATAATATTGATTTTTCAGCAATCACGTTCGGTTCCAAAAATCCTGTCTAACCACTTTCTATTTTGCCTTTTTCCTTTTTAACCACATCCGACCTGGTTTTCAGAATAGCTTCATTTTCTTTCAACATTGCTAGGGGGAGGGGGGAGGGGTCAATTTTACTTGCTTCTATCCATGTCTTTTTAAGTGTCAAGGCCGTAGTTGAAATCGTGGGTTTTAGAGTGTACATGGGAGGTGTCCCAACACTTTATGGCCAGGATTGTAGGTTAAATTGGTGATCCTCGTTTTACCTAAGTTGAATATGCACTCTACCTAGTTTAAAGAAGTAGCTATCTATCCCCCAAACCGTCTTCCCTCAACAATTCGTTTGTTATTTAAATTTTGTCAACCACAGAACAAAAGAATCCTTTGTACCAAAAGCCACTATATCTCTGGTTGACACATTAATGACAATAGGTGACGTAACGGTGAGTATCGCTATAATAAGTCATAATAAGTCAATTAATATCCACGTATAATATCCAAAAGTAATCCTAATCTGACTCTTTTTTTTTCTTTAGGCTTCCTTTAGGCTCTAAAAAAGTTTCTTCGATTCACCTGAGTGCGTATTCAACCTAGGTAAAATGAGGATCACCAATCATAGACAGGGAAACATTTCTCGTAAGCCTGGTGTTTTAAACAAATGTCGACAAACTCAAGGGAGAGTTCCTAAACATGCTTTTTTAGATGAAAATTACGTGCTGAACACGAAAATAATGTTTACCAAGCTTGATTTTGAGTTTTAACTGAAAAATCAGTTTTAACTGATAAGAAACGGAATTCAGCGATTCATTTTGGAATAATGTTATCGCAATCGAGTCGAGTATGAACTTAAAAAAAAAATAAGATAAGGCACTGAGAATTTAACAGTAAGAGAATCACAAAGTTTTTATCGGGATCTGTTTCATTCAAAATTCTCAATTTTAAATTAAGAGCATTTGCTGTCAAATTACATTTCCTACACAGGAAGCCTAGTCAGATAGTTAAAGTTGCCTGGCCGCTAATACTCAAGCTAGTTGTCTGTGTGACTATGGCAGATTTTGTCAGAGATCACACGGTTAAAAATAATGGAAGAACGAATGAGTTTTAAAAGATCTGCCCCTAGTCTGTTCCACACTCTCGATGGGGTGTTGCGTGCCATGCGCAAATGACGCAGCTTCCAGAATAAGTCTATACCGAGTTTGACAAGGGTAACCGGGCCGTGAAATGCTAGTCGCGAAGATTTTATCAGGTCGATCGCGATCAAGGTCATGAGTGACATATTGGTACCGGGAAGAGAGGAAAAGAAATGGTTGGCATTACAAGGATGACAGCAGCGCTCTGGAGATAGACTCTCTCGTGTACCCTTCGGGCATACATTACTGAATTAACAAGGAAGATGTACCATCTTCTTGTTACTACGAATGATTAGATAAGATGCAAAGAGTCTAACCTGTCAAGGAAACTGCGGGATAATGCCGACGAGAGGAAAGTGATTGAGCTGCTGCGCCAGGCAGATGTTTTCAATGTCAATGAACAAACAACAGTCCCTGAAATGTTGCAGAATATGTTTACCAAAGACATCGCAACAACACAGATAGAAGAGTCCTCAGCTACGGACTAATTTCTGTTCCCCTTGCTATCGCAGATTCCAATAATCAGCTGCACAGTGGAAATACTTCCCTGATGATGGTGCTATTGTCAAGTGGCACAGAACGTCCTGTGTTCTTACCAATCATTGGACGATCGACCCTAGTAGTTGATGGTCAAGTATTGTTCATGGCGCTGGGAAGACCTTCAGAGTGCAAGACATTCGACGAACTCGTGGATAAATTTGTGAAAGCGGTGTTTGTTTGTTTGTTTCTGGAAAGGAGTTCGATCGTATTGATATAATATTTCACAGATAAAGGGAAACGTCAATCAAGTGCTCATCTGGAAGGAAGCGTTAAATGGGTGACACACCCATTTGAAGAGTTATTGAAGATGTCTCAGTACCTCTTCCTAAGTCCTGGTCAGCATTCTTGGCTCTTGATTAAAACAAGGCAGATATAAGGCAGCGGGCCTTATGTCAGAAAAGTTTATCGCAGGAGCTCCAGTCAATAAGACCGTCATTGTTGGTGGAGGATGCAAAATGCACTCAAAGTGTTCCAGTGTCCTTCTTTGCTGGCTGTAGAAAAACAACGGCATGGAAGACGTTTGTACAACAACACATGCTACTGGAAAATCTAGCAAGGAAATGGTGACTTGGATGATTCCCAAGCGGATTCCGCAGGAAAGTTTATCTTCATGTAACGTTATAGATGGCGAGAACGTCAATGAAGCGCGCGAAACGTTGTTTGTAAGATGCCGGTCACCAGAAGCTCTCCCTTGACGAGTGATGCAGCGCAATGGCATATTAGAGGTGCAACACATCCAAGCAATGATATGGAAACAAAAACCCCACCCTCCCACTTCCATAGACTATGGGTTAGACAAAACTAAATCATGATTCCAAGATGGTAACCAAGTTGATGTCTCTTGCATCCGTACCCAATAGCTGTGGATTCAAATCAAAGAAGTGTAGCTGCCAAAATGTAGGACTGCCATGCACAAAAGCATGTAAATGCAGAGGTAGTGAAGACAGCCACTGCACAAATGATGTTAATTGAGAGGTTGAAAACCAAGAAAAGTGAATGGTACAGCACAGTTAAATATTTTAGCATCTTTCAGTATCTTTTTTGACATAGTATGGTTCAAATAACTGATAAAATATTTGGTTTCTGCTCCTGTAGGAAGAGGACAACTCAGTCAAATACTAAGAATGTCCTGTTGCTGCTGCAGTGTTTCTGAAGATGCTTAGATCAGGCGCCCCACAATACTTTTTTCTCTTTGATGCAACAGATATCTAGTTTGTTTTTAAGATGATTGGTCAATATTCCAAACTCAAGTAAACGAAAATCCCTATTATACTTCTTAAGATAACTTCAAGTTCATTTATGTACTGTTCAACCGTGTGCACTTCTCCCCGCGTAATCAGGCCGGGAAAATCGTAATTTTCAATAGTCACGTGAAACTAAAAAATCACGTAATTACCATGCAGTACCCACCAAACACATTACAGACATGCTACCTATATTACTTGTGTATTTAAATGAAGTGTAAACCTTTTTAGTGTGTTCTGTAACGTGACACAACATGTAGCCTCGCTTTTGTCTTTAAATATGTATGATTACGTAATTGGCTGATATGAAGGTCAAAATGGCATATTCAAGCTTGGTGAGGAATTGTTCGTGTTCAGCGCATAATTTTCATGAGGAAAAGTGTGTTTATCAACTTTTCCTTGAACTTGCCTACACAAATTCACTTTTGACAGTTATCCCAGTCTATCATTAATTATCCTTTTTTTTTTTTTTTTTTTTTTTTAAGTAAAAATGGGTTTCACCTGAGAACGGACTTTAGCGGCAACATACCCAGACCCAACACTAGAGCTAGAAGAGCCGCTGAACATAGCAGGATACCCACATTTTGTGGTTCATAACGTTTCTTTATCTTTAGTATAATCAACCTCTTGTAAAAGGCTAATTGCGTATGTATTCATTTTTAACCATCGAAAGATTTCACGCCTTTTCAGCGTTTTAGAAGTATCCCTTACATTCAAAGAACAAACTATTAATTCATGCGTTGAGTAAGTCGTTAAAGGAAAGGTGTGCCAAAGTGGATTTCATATGCAAAGAAAAAACGAAGCATCCTACAGACGTGAATAAGAATGAGAACGCTAGCCAGAAAAACAGACACTAAAACATGAAAAAATAACCACAAACAGAGATACAGCGCAAAACACAGCAAAACATAAAAAAACCCACTGGCTGGGGAGTACATAGTAATGCGGAGGTATGGGGAAGCCAAACAACCATATAAAAGACAACGGAAAGACAATTAAAAGTGAAATGGAAATAATGAAGAACATATATAAGAACCTATCATTAGTGGATTAAATTAAACGTAGACGAAATTTTTTGGTTCTTGCCAGTGACCAGCCTTCTAACCACAACCTTTGCGTCAATCCCATTTTCTCTTGCTAAGAAAAAAGCTTACATTAGAACCCTTCGCTCCATATTACAGCTTGTGCATAGCCTTGAGTAACATATGCATCCTTTGATGTCTTCAGAAGGTTTTTAACTCTAAGAGTTTAAGAGTTATTAGTAATGCCAAAGTCATACGAATGTTGGCTGTAATACACCATTGTGTAGATTTTTTAGATACATACCTCTTATTAACCGAGTTCGAGGTCCATACTGTAAGTTACGGACCGAGTTTTTTCGCGCTTGGGCCAAAAATCAACGGGAAAAAACGAGGATCCGTAACTTACAGTACGGACCGAGAAAACGAGGTTAGTAAGATATTTATTATATCTCTGAGGTTAACCGGCGCGCGGGCAAGGAAACTAGTCAAAGTGAAGCGGAAGGTTCAACTGCCACAAAGATTGCCGTGCCAAAATTCCAAAAGCCAAATCTTTTTGGCTGTTAAGTTTGAAATAGTTGCTTGCAAGATTCAAGCAGTTTTCAGTACAAGTTTATGCAACAGAAATGACATGAAAAACTCGCTTCATGATGTTTTATCGAAATTTTAAATTTAGCGGGCCGTACAGCGGGCCGTCCTGTAGAATACGGCCCGCTAATTTAGCCAATTACAGCGCGCGTACTATCTGAGAGATATAATAAATAGGCTTATTCAAAGATACGTCTAATTTCACTTTTTCTTTTCACGTCCTTGAATATTGGGCGATGAACTAGTAAGCACCTTTCGTGAGGGGAAATTAAAATGTCAACGTTTGACGAAGAAAGCTCTTCTTTAATTTGTATATGCTGATGTCCGATCTCACCCATCGATCACTTGCTTGTAAAGCGCATTTGAATATGTTAATAGAAAATGCGCTATATAAATCCATTACCATTACCATAGTCTTGTTGATTTGATAAAAGTGCTATAATTGACAAAAGCTTCTTAACTACACCTGTTCTGTAACTGGAAGTTTCCTCATGCTAAATTGCCTTGTTCACTTTTGCCTACATTGCAGGAGTTAGTTTACGTGTAATTATATTCTAGTATCTTACCGTCAGGACAAGACTTGCATTCAAAAACACTTTTTCCAGGTGCTTTATTTTTGTGGACGAAAGTGCCATTTGGACACCTCCGGCAACTGTCGCTGACAAAAGCCATAGTGTCTGAGTAATAACCACCTGTGGAGCATACAAAATATATCATGGTATATGTACCCTTTCGTATAGAGTAATATACGTAATGAGAGAACAAAGCAACAAAAAAGCATACTGCTACTTCTAAATAACTGCTATTGATAATAATAATAATAATAATAATAATAATAATACTAATAATAATAATAATAATAATAATAATAATAATACTAATAATAATAATAATAATAATAATAAAGGTATCATCGTTACCATTATCATTGCTCTTACGATCAATACCTTAATACAAATTATTAGCGAAATAAGATCCTGAAAGACGGCACTAATACAACGTGAAGTATCTGGAATCAGTATCAAGAGAAAGTGGACTGCCCATTGTCTCAGGATCTGCGAAACTCGCCAACATAGAGTACATACAAAAGCATAACAAATAATACGGCGACCTCTTTCATAATGCAGACCACATAAAACTTTCTTCTGTTTTAATGTTAATTAACCTTTCTAGCCTCGCTACGACGAGCAAATTTCAAAGGATATTTGTTTCAAAATGAGGGGAGGTAGTCGCCATTTATGAAAGTGGTCTGTATCTCCATCGGGTGATCTGAAAGCACTACAACATCAAGGTGCAAATCAAATATTGCACACATTTACCACTAACAGTGACCAAAAACGAAGTAGCCCCTATATTCTGGGACATACCGATACCGGTAAAAGTTGAGAAAATGTGGGAACATCTGAATAGAAGAGATTCAGGAGATCGTTCTCCCTGGAACTGCTCATACACTAGAAAAGCTGTAACAACAAAATGGTATGACCACAAACCAGAAACACTGAGGATGGCTGATTAATCCCTTAATGTGTGGCATTTACGTGGGACTCCCTAAGGGCAAGTTTTTCTATGTGATAACGCTGGATCAACATGTGATTCACAAGCGGACAAGGGTAATTGATGTAAAGAAAGAAAATCCCGCTCAGGGCAATTACAGTTTTTCCCAGAAGTTGTCCAGTGTTGAGTTTCCTGTAACTTTCTTTCAATTTATCCTCAACTTGGACTGTGAATCCATTTGCGATCCTCCTGGGGGTCATACCCTGGTGGTGTAGTGGTTATCACACCCAACTAGTAACAGGGGGACGTGGGTTCAAATCTCGCTCAGGGAAAATTTTCTGATATGTGGAGGTAGGGTGGAGGTAGGGTCAACCTTGGCGTAAAGTGCTGAATGCTGTGGTAGCAGACCTAAGTATACATAAGTTAAAGGATTTTTAAATCCTTTAACCTATGTGTATGTCGATTCTCTTTGACTCTGAGTTTCGCGCCTAAGCGCTCGTCAGACAGGACTAGTCTGTACTTGGGTGGCAAATTCTCACACACCAAAAAAGCCGACCTTTGCCTCTCCAAGAATTTCCGAGCA
>NC_090887.1:26356977-26381977 GCF_036669925.1 Montipora capricornis | reverse complement strand
CTTACCTTAGGCCACACCTCCACACCGGGAATTCAGTGCCCTACTCTTTTCGTTTACTGCGTGGGTTGTTTAACTTTGCCCAGATTTTATGAACAAGAGTTGTCAGGCGCGCAGGGCCTGCGGTTACAGTATTTACAGTCGAGAAGACTGAAGTTCTATTCACTAGCAAATGTATCTAAAAAGGCAGCATTTTCTTATCAGTTATTCACACTCAAATGCTTTTGTTCTTACTTGAAAAATCGTGTTTAAATCTGTTTAGTAAACTGCAATAAACCATTTGAGCAAACTCTCCAATGCGGTGTTCCACAAGGAACTATCCCAGGACCTCTTTAATTTGTTTCTGTTGTATATTAACGATCTGCATGCCCAAGTGCGTACCTCATTCCTCATTGCTTTCGCGAGCAATAATGTCGAAGAGATAAATAAATGTATGATGAATTCAGATTTAGAGGAAATTCCATAAGGATAATCGCTAATAAACTTACTTTAAATACGACGAAAACAGAATTCCTGTTAATTGTCTAATGTAAACGAGAATCTTGCAATCAAAATAAGCCAAATTCCTGTAGAACAAGTTGCCGCTACGAGATCTCTTGGTTTGTATATTGATCAGATCTTAAATTGGGAATTTCATATTTCGGAAATCTCAAAAAAGTTTGCCCCTGGCATAAGCGCCTTTAAACGCATAACAAATCTTGTTCCACGTGAGATACTCCTTACTGTTTATTATTCATAAATCCAGCCTCATTTCGACTATCGTAGTGAAGTGTGGGGGTCTTGTTCAAAGGAACTCTCACGAAAATTACAAAAGTTGCAGAATCGTGCCGCACGTATCACAACTTTCTCAAATTATGACAGTAATACTGATCAACTGTTTCGTGTTTTAGAAAAGCGGTCATGATGTACAAAGTTGTCAGACACCGGGCTATCTTAATTCTCGGTTTACTCCGCGTCTTGACGTTTTAAATTACAATCTCAAAAATGTCGAATTGACGCTGCCTTTACAGGGGCGGATCTAGGGGTAGAAAGCAGGGGGTGTGCACCCAAAAGATAGCTCATTATCCATCCCACTTAGGTGAGTTTCACGTAAAGTCGGGCTATGTCTTAACCCTCCTTGCAGAGTAAGTCGGTCAGCCATGGTTCCCTCCGTCCATGTAACCTCAGGAGCACAGACATATGAAAGAGTATGTGATCTTCTATGACTTACATTCTTAGGCTTTGGTTTGGGATAGTGAACATCCACTGTCCGGTTGTGTTGATTGGGTTGTCAGAGAGCATTCTGTTGGGGAACAAAAAGCAATCAAGCAAGTTACAGTAGTTTGTTTCACAGATTTAAAATCACACGAGTAACAAGGAATCTTAAAATAAAGCAAAGGTGACACACAATTGAACGTTTCGTTATTTGACGCACGCGAGGTCGCATAGACCACTTTCATAAAGGGCGACCACTTAGACCTACTGCCCTCATTTAAAAAATATAGATATAAAAATATATTCTTTTGAAATTTGCTCGTCGTTGCGAGGCTTGTTAGCATTAGAAAAAAAATAATATTTTATTTGGCTGCTATTATGAAAGAGGTCTATACGGCAGTCGCTTCTAGCCTGCTTTAAGTCACTGACGTACACAAGTCGAAGATCATTTAAATTCCTGAAGGTGCCATCGGGTATTGTTTGAAGTTCGTTTTTATTCAGTAATCTAAAACAGAAAAACAAAATTGCATCTTGAAACACTTTCTTATACACATTACGTTTAAAAGGAACATTGTTTCGGCAAGCGAGGCCTTTCAAGGGAGAGGAAGTACATTATTTTCGAGAAAAAAAAAAAAGAAGAATAAAACTATAACTTTGCTGGTAATACCATGATGAAAAAGGCAGTGCCTTTCGAAAGATTGGCTTTTTTTCAATATATTCCTTCACTGTTATATCAGCCTTGCTCTTTTTAGCTTTTATGATACAATTAGTTTTAAGCCAATCAAGCGGTTCACCTGATGCTGTTACCTTGGATAGCTAAAACGGTGTAGTATGGTCAAATCATAGTGGCTTGTGATTTAAAAAAATGTTTCAGTGGTCTTTCTTACAAATAATTAACATTTTCAAGCTTGGCAAAAATTCCATTAGTCAAAATAAGTATTTAGTTATTAAAGATTACATCACCAATAGGTGTAGGCTTTCAGAACGAAATTAGATAACTTCATGGTAAATATTAAATTATTACTCTGGCTTTCGAAAGTTTAGTTCCAGCACTTTGTGTAAATAACAGAGAGAGCATTTAGCTCATAGCAATGTGATTTTGAAATATTTCCTGCTTGAGCCATCAATGGATGAATATGTTTAAGTAATCGCATGGGTCGAGTATAATTAGAGATAAAATATCACTTGTATTTTCAGGAGTTGCAGAGATTGCCCAAGTCGCGCAATGTATGACAAGGGCAATTTTCAATTGCAACTGCTCAAAATACAAGTGATATGAATGCTTTAATTTTGTGAGGAAACTTGCGATTACTAGTTTATAGTATTAAAGGCAAAATTTTCTTTCATGAAGAACGTCTGCAAAAACGCCACTGTTGCGCCATTTCGTAAGAAGCCATTTCAGTGTTCAGTTTGACGCAAACTGAACACTGTAAAATGCTCTAATTTTATTCCAGCATTTCAAGAACAAAAAAACAACAAACCAAAAAAAAAACAAAAACAAAAAAAAAAAGAGAAAAAGAAAAGAAAAAAAGACTAAGTACATGAAAATAAGAACAGTAATTTTGCTCTGGCAATTACCAAAATTTGACAAAAAAATACCCTCTTTCACAGCCAATCAGCATTTCGTAATTCAAGAAATTTATAAATAAATAAATTGAGACAAAAATACAGGAGAGATCCCTTAAAAATTAGAAGAATAAATTAATTGTTCAAGAACTAAGTCAGGTTGCATTAACGGTGGACCGTGTTGGTTCCCGAAAAATGCAAGGAAACCACATAAATGATTCAATTCCGTACATTGTGCAAACGACTGCACTTTGTGTGGTCAGAGCCCGGTGACAGGACATTGAATAGTGTGAAGAAAAGCTTCGGTTTTACAATATCCGCAGGAACATTTTAAAGATATATCTGCTGACCTGTTTTCAGCTCGGTGGCATGCTTTGTTTTGAAAATAGAGCAGTTTGAATTTCAAATTTTTTTTACAATGCGTGACACCTGGATTGCTTCTGAGAAACATGTCACGTACAGGAAAATATCGATTCGCCTTGTGTTTTCGAGTTCTGAATAATCAATATGACAAGAAAAGTGTCTATGCGTATGTTTTGAAGTTTAGCAGAGAGAAGAAATGTTTTGAGAGAGCCAAAGTAAACTCCAGATGTTTCCACTGGTTTTCGGCCTCCATGTTGGTGTCCCTCTGAAGGACACCAGCATTTTCAGTGGTACCCTTTGCCGAATAACTCGAATTTGGAATATCGCTCAGCCCTAAAACTTTAACACGTTGTTTATTACCATTCTGCAATATCTCAATTTCGTGACTTTATTTATTGGATGGCAAGCGATTTTATTTTTTCTTCGCGTGATACTTACGATTTATTTTCCCATTCATTATTTCCCTCATAAACGTTCTCATTCAGCCCTTTTCCCACGGAATATTCTCACCGTTTTTCCCTGGGTTAAGAGGGGTGGCTCTTGACTAACAAACCATTGTTATAGACGCCTTCAAATGATCATTTCTCGATTTTGCCAATTGTGCTCTATTTAACATTGCTTTGTCTGGTTTAACTCACAACCATATTTGATACATCACGTGACCAAAACAGAAAAAGCCTAAAAACTCAGGGATATAACTATGTTTTTCACAAATTTTTAACGCAACAGTACGAGAACAATCTAAAACAAAATATTTTGCGTGGATTTACAAAAAGTTATTTCTAAATAAAAATTATCACGTCATAAGCCCCTCCGTTGATACACTTTTCATGATATCAGTTCTGTTTTTTGTTCAAATAAAAATTCCATTCCACAGTTTCCCATCTGGTGAAAAATAACCGCCTTTTCCATTACGTGTTTTTTTCAGTGAAATGCACGGCAGAGGATTGGTACTAGTTGCGCTTCCGCCTTCTGATTGAAGTGATGTCAGATTTCCATTGAAAAAGTTACCTCAAAGAACTATCCATGCAACCTTTTTGTAGGGCTCCTCACTACAAAGCTTTCTTAGCAACCAATGAAATACAACAATCGTTTTCTGACATGTTTTATGCAACACTTGATTTTATGTCATTGTTTTTCTTGAATTGACGTTTCATTCTTGTAGCCAAGCGTGTTTTAAATTAATCTTGATGATTCATCATTTAAGCGAGCTGTCTCCTTCTCAGCAGGTAACAGCTGGAGTTTTAATTATTTCTCTTTTGAAGTCACTGAAGAAGTCAAACTGCTATCCAACAATGTGCTAGGGGAGGAAGGTCCGGATACACTGACATTTTCTCAATTTTATATTTTCTTACCACCGAGACCCGTTTTTTATTTATTTTTTAACCAAAATGCACCGATCATACCTTGGTAGATTTCACTAATGAAAAGATTAGGCCAACATCTCGTCGAATTTTTTGCAACCACTGCTTGCGAATGTTTTCAGCCGTCTTGCGGAAATAAGACGGGAAAAGTCCCGCTCTATTTCCCTGAGAATCCACTTTCCCTCTTTGGTTACACAGAGGGCCACGGCAATAAGCGTTTGACCATGACATTCCACAAAACTTGTTCCGTGAATGAGAACTTGCAGAATAGGCCATTTCCAAGTTCACGTATGTCTCCTCTTCAAAGCGAGTCTAATTGCGAAGTTTTTGTGATGTAAGTTAGTTCTACTTTACATATGAATGAAAACAAATTTTCGTAACAAAAACTTTGCACTTAAACTCGCTTTGAAGAGGACGCAGGCATGAACTCGGAAATGGCCTATTGCGAACTGCCTTCACTTGGCTCTTGTCCTACAACGCCTCGTTTTCGCGTTTGACTGCCCAAGCGCCCCTACACCAGCCGCCATTTGTGAATACGGAGTTTACACCGTTAACCCTTACAGTGAAGGTCTCGTTGCTTTAAGTATTGTTTAGATCAACGGAATGTTAAAGAACCTATCTTGGAAACACGACTTCGCTTAACCAAACCGGTTTTGAGACTCAAATGTTTTCGTTTTCCGAAAAATTAATGGTGTAGCAATAAGAACCAAGATGGATCACAACTATGCCAACCTCTTTGTAGGCAAACTCGAAGCAAAAATTTAGACTCTCGGTACAACGTGCCAAAACCTGATCCTTATAAACGTTTCATCGCATCAGAGTGTGTCGGCCATACCATCAAACAAGAAGGTACTCAACCAATTTATTGCACTATCAAGTGCGGAAATTCTTTCCACCCATCTCTAAATCTCTCCTTGATAATTTCGGCAAATTCACAAGCTTTTGTCGACATAGAGCTCTCAGTCAATATTCATCCACCAGCGTGCACTACCCAGCAAACCAACAGATTCCTACAGTTAGCTACTGTATTCATCAACAACGCCACGGCAGCTAAAAATCTCTATTCCATTTTCTCAGTTTGTCAGGCGCCAGTGCCTTTATAGTAGTAATTATGTCAATTTTTATGACAAAACCGGGCATGTGCCACTCCTTAAAAAGATGCGGCCGGCCACCTCAACTATTGGCGACACAAGAAAACACCAACATCAAGAGATCAATCTAGGCGGGACATCACTAGGGAAGAAGAAAGAAAATACCAATCCCGCAAAACCACGCTGTGAACTGAGAACCATACTGAAACAGGTAATCCAGAAAGTAGGCCAATATTTTTCAATTTCAATTTTCTAAACTACTCTATCCAGAACATGACAGTATTTCAATTTGAGTGATTGATTCCTTCTTAGGAACGACAAATATGTGAATGACTTATTAAAAAACTCAAACAAATCTTTGTGGAGTGACGAGGCGCTTATATATATACATTTTTTGACAGCTTACATGCAGCAATAAACTTACAGCCACTGTAGCTTTGCGAGTCCTGAGAAAACCTTTTCTGGGAGTTGAATCACTTTATTGTTATCAAGACTCCTATGAAAGCAAGGAAAGCAATGCATAAGAAGCCTTCCGCAATGCTAGGTTAACCTTAGTATTCGCTTCACTTAAGACTAGTTTTTAAAGTATACTCAGGAAATTACACCATTCTTATTAAACAAGAACATTTCATGAGTCCCAAAGCAGCTTTTATTTTGGTTTTATTCCCATGTTTTCCCAAACATGGCTTTATTCAATTCTAAAATAACAAGAAAGAATGGACAGTTGTTGTTTGTTAGTAATATCGTAACATCTTCTCACTTCTCTTCAACTGCCAACGTTTACCGACGTCTGTATTTTATTCAAATGTAGTTTATGGACATAAATTTTCCTGAGCATTGTCAGATTGATCCAGAACATTTTGATAACGCATCATAAACTAAAAATCTAAGTGTAACCGCGTATTATTCGGAATTAATATACTTTTATAATGTTCTGAGAGTTGTAAAAGTGGAGGACTGCTTGAGAAACAACTGCGTAATTGTTCCTGGTACCCATTTATTACAAATTCATTCGGTATCTTATCATTTTCAACAGTTTAAGGCCCCGTACACACGTACCCGGATATTTTTGTATCTGCATTTTTTTTCGGATTAAAAAATATCCGCGTCCACATGTGGCGTATTCCAATCGCTTTGGAATCGTTTTCCCTATCCACAGGTATCCGGATGCACTCTTGGTTGTTAATAATCCGCAAAGTCGTATGTTGGCAGCATTTTCTCTGTTTTGTTAACGAGTTTCACGAGAGAGTCTTTCAAGGTCCAAGGTCGATACGTCATGTTAATTTAAAGACAGGATCCGATAGTGTGACATTGGCGAATTCGAAAATTTGCTGATACGACCGCCCACGCTTATCCGAATTCGCAGTGTATTCAAAAATTTGCACCCTGAAGACCGTATTCGAAAATTTCCGGATACGGCTACCGAATTCGGCAGATAGGTGAGCACGCAAGCCCTATTGGGAAAAAAAAAGATGTGGATACAAAAATTTCCGAATGTGTGGACAGGGCTTACAAAGTAACGACTGTCTTTTTTATTAGTTTTTTAAAAGTAGTTTTAAAGCGTTTCTTCTTCACAAAAATGCGAACCCCAAGGTCAAATAAGAGGTTGCGTTGCACCAAAACAACAACAACAAGAACAACAACAACAAAAAAGAGACACAGTGGAATGGCCATTTTAGTCGTAAGCTTAGAATAGAAGGCCAAGCTGCAAATGCAATACTTCTCCATCTCATTTAAAACAGCTGCGTCAGTCACTTATAATTTACTCAAACAAATCTTTGTGAAGTTACCAGGTGCATAGACATATAATTTTTTGAAACATCATTTGGGGCATTATACTTATAGCCGTTGTATACTTGTGAGCCCTGCCCTTTTCGGGAAGTTCAGTTATGTTAATGCATAAGAAACCTTCCCCAAACCTGATCTTTAAAAAAAATTTCTTAATAATACCACTTTTTAACGTCAACTTAGCAACATTACTCAAAGTAGTATGGTAGGGATCATCCGCCCCAGCACCTTGCAAAAATGGGGGTTGTACTTAACTGATCCCCACTATACTACTAGAAATGATGTTGCCGCTATTTTAAGAGAGTTTAAAGTTCGCAACACAGCCAGTGGCGGTACGTTTTTTTTTTTTTGGTCGCATCCTCTGGTAGTACGATTTTTTTATATCAGGTTTCCCACGACCCCACCGCGCGCCAGCAGCGCAAAAGCAATCTCTTAGTCGTCGAAGGAAGAAAGAACCACAAGTAGGAGGGCTGGCCGCCAGTTTTTAGTCCTCCAGCAATTTGAAATGGACGATGTCCCAACTCATCGCACCCAACATTCTAAGGAGTTGCGTGTCGGGTAGATGGTATCTCTGCCTGTAATCATCCTTGTATAGGGGTTTTATTTTTATCCGAATCCAAAGCCCCACTTTTTGTCTGAGGTATATCGCATTGGGCGCGAGGCATACCATCACTGCGATCTGCGATCAGGCGCAGCATGATATATTTTTTGAAAGGTTATATATAGTTGGGGCACTATACTTACAGCCATTTCAGACTTGTGAGCCCTAAGAACAACTTTTCATGGAGTTCACGTATTTCATTGTCATGAAGGTATCTAGAAATCAAAGCATGGAAAGCAATGCCTAAGAAAAGTTTTGAAATACTACATTAAAGTTACAAGTAATAATTTATCTCAATTCTACGTTTAATTAAAACTCAATTCTACGTTTAATTAAAGGCATACTTGGCGACATTACACAACTCTAATTGAGGTAAAACAGTGCAACAAGTGCTGATGTAGTCTTTTCTTTGGTTTCGTTGCATGCTTTCAATGATCTTGATTCCTGAATCATCAGGGAATCGGATAAAACAGTTTGGAATATCTTGCCCCAGAAAATTTAACTGTAAATAATGAAAAAAAAAAAAAGAATCCGTATCTCAAGACAAAAATATGTCCTAACTATTGAATATTTAAGGCTTTCTCTTCAACTGGGGATAAAAGTAAACATTTCAAGGGATTACATTCAATGAAGAATAACGGCTTAAATTACATATTGTAAAAAATACAAAATTGAGAACAGAATCAAAGAACGAATTTATCTATTGGCTAACTCATACAAATCCTTGAGAAGTGACCAGGTGCCTACAAATATAATTTTTTAAAAGATTATTTGGACAACTATACCTACAGCCATTGCAGACTTGTGAGCCCTGAGAACACCTTTTCTGGGAGTTCACTTATTTCATTGTCATAAAGACCTCTAGAAATAAAAGCATGGAAAGAAACATATTAGAAACATTTTTCAAAGCTACGTTAAAGTAGTACTAATTTATCTCAATACTACTTTAAGAGGTGTACTTGGCAACATTACACAACTGTAATTGAACGACAACAGTACAATGAGTCCCGATGTGGCTTTTATTTTGGTTTCGTTCCCAGCTTTTGCTGATCTCTATCAATTCCTGATTCATCAGGGAATCGGATAAACCAGTTTTGAATATGATATTGCAATATATCGTGGATTGGGGAAAACTTGTAATAAAACCCGGGATTAGCGAGAACTTTAGCTTGAGTTTCCACCAGAGTTGTCTATTCACTATTCAAACTGCTACTAAAGGATAACACCAAACCTCGGCCCCAGGGCCTTCTCCTCGACGATTTTCAAAAGGGCGGCTCATCGGGAGAAGACCCTACGCGAGACTATGGGCGCGTTCGATTGACCGTATTCCGAAATAGGAATACAAGTAATAGAAGTTAGAAATCCTTCGCTTTTACGGAGATTCACGTTAAAATTGTCAAACAACTGCTAAAATGCTATTTTAAATCATCACTCCACGTATTCTTATTCCGGAATAGGGTCAATCGAACGCACCCTAAACTAACACCATTCCAGATTGACCCAATCATGCGAACAGGCTGATTGGTTTAAACACATCCTAAAGCAGTATGGCGGATGTGGCAAGTGTTTATACGAATAAGAAAGGGCTATAGGAGGTTGTACTGCAGTTCAGTTCAAGCGATGTTGAATCAGACTGCCGTTAACGATTCGAAAGGGTTGTCGTTTCCGCTAGATTTTTATCCAAGTAGAAATGAACCGGGGAAAATATAAATAACAAGCATTTACTTGAAGTACAATTGTGCCGACAGGTAGCGAGCTGCAGCTCGCCACAAGAGGCCTTATGTGCTGTTATTTTCTGTTCTATATTTGATTTTCTGAGTACGGAAACAAAGTACAGCTATTGACAGCCGGGATGAGAGAGTTTTAAGAGTTTGTTATGTTTGAATTTCAAATCTAAAAGGAGAGCTTAAGCAACGACGACGGCAAGGGCAACGAGAACTTCATCTCAAAATATAAATTCACGTTATTGTAATCACTTCGTGATTATTTCAACCTTCTTAATATGACAAGGGTGTGGTAATTCCTCAAAAATGGCACTGGTCGGAACGGTGGTTAAATTAGAGGAGAAAATGAAAATTTATCCTCAAGTGCTAACGTTCTTCATAAAACCTCAAATTTTGCTATTTCACGTTGTCGTTTTGCTGACGACGGCAAAGAAATAGACAAAAGTAAAAAGCGCACGTGCAGGGCGTGCAAAGCCATTGCTTTTTCCGCCGCTAAACATGCAAATTTGTGACGTTTTCGTTGCCGTCGCCGTTGTCGCTGCTTAAGCTACCTATTTAAGATCTGCGACGCGACGGTAACGAAAACGTCATTTAAATTTGCAAGTCCAGGTTTATTAATCTTTTTCGCATTGTGTCGTCTTGTCTAACTTCTAAAAACTAGTGTAACTTTCCAGGAACTGAATTAGGAAGTGCGGTATTGAATCTACGACAAATTGGTCATTTCACGTCGCAGATTTGCCGAAAACGTGAAAGAAATGTACAAAAACTAAAAATGCACGTACGGAGCGTGCAAAGCTATTGCTTTTGCTCATTAAGTATGCAAAATTTGTGACGTTTTCGTTGCCGTCGCGTCGTAGATTTTAAACTCCCCATTGACACAATAGAGCCGTTTATACGAGAGAAAATAAGCCGCGGCTAACTCTGGCCGCGGCTTACGTAAGCCGCGAAAGGAACTATTTATACGAGTATAAACTCCCCGGCCAGGATAAGCCGCGGCTTCAGAAAGCCGTGAACGTAGATTTTGTACCATTTATACGGGGTGTTCGCGGCTTACGTAAGCCGCGGCCAGAGTTAGCCGCGGCTTATTTTCTCTCGTATGAACGGCCCTAATGTGCAAAACAGAAATGTCATTGGCATCGAACATGCGGCTAGTGCTATGTTCGAGTTCACAAATCGAAATTTGTTCAGCGTTGTCTGTTCTGTTATCGACAACGATATGCGTTACAACAGTGGTCAAAGAGAGGCAGTGTGGCCCAGTGGTTGGGGCGCTTGCCTCGAGATCCAGAGATCACGGGTTCAAGACCCGTTCTGACCACTCGTTGATCCTGGTAGTCCCAGCTGCACTTGTAGATAGCCAACTAGTTTGCCTCCGGCCAGTTGGGATTCTTAACAGATGTTGCTGTTGTGTTTCATTGGCCCTGAAAAGCACCTATGGGGAGCGGTCATTTAAGTGTGTATTACATTGTGAGGGCCGTAGCCAGCATAAGGCAAACCGAGGCAGCTTGCATCAGTAACTTTTTGTGATTTTTTTAAAATAAAGCGTGATTCTAGTGTTGTCTTTAAAATGTAATCCTCATAAGCACCTAAAATACCTAGGAAGAGAATTCAGCCATGGACATTGCCTCAGTCACAATTTTTTTCTGGCTACGGCCCAGATTGTATTGTCAGAATGTTGTGGACTCACCAGGCGAAGCAGGGTGAGTCCACAACAAATTTTGACCACAGTGATGGCGAATATCGTTGTCGATAAGAGTACAGACAACGCCGAACCACTTTCGATTTGTTTTTTACCACGATATTCAACTCCAAAGAAAGTGTTTCTTTTTAAAGCGTGACCAAAATCATGACACAAAGAAAGAGCAAGCGTTGTCTATAACTTTCTCGCAATATGATTGGTTTATTTCCCAAAATAAACGTTCCTGATTGGCTACTAAATTGCGTGACATATTGACGCGAGCATGGCGCGTACAGCGATGTCTTGACACTTATCGACAATGGCAAAATAGCCAATCAGCTTAGGTTCGTTAGTTCTTGATAAACTGCCATTTCCAATACTTGAAAAGTAACGACTGTTTGTGTCAGTAGCGATCCTTTTATTACTGTCATTATTATTATAAGACGTGCTTTTTTCTCACAAAAAAAATGGTACCAAAAGTTGTACCAGAAAACAAACCAACAAAACAAACACAAAATGCAGTGGGATAACATAATAGCTTAAAAGGCCAAGCTCCAAATGCAATTTAATTGTAGACTTGAACGGGTTATCAACTACTTTTCAGACTTCATTTCAAACAGGTGTGTGAGTCACTTATAACTAAGCCAAACAAATCTTTGTAAAACGACCAGGCGCAGCATGATATATTTTTTGAAAGGTTATATATAGTTGGGGCATTATACTTACAGCCATCCCAGCCTTGTGAGCCCTAAGAACACCTTTTCATGGAGTTCACGTATTTCATTGCCGTTAAGGTATCTAGAAATAAAAGCATGGAAAGCAATGCCTAAGAAAAATTTTGCAAAGCTACGTTAAGAGTTACAAGTAATAATTTATCTCAATACTATCTTTAATTAAGGCATACCTGGCGACATTACACAACTCTAATTGAGCTAAAACAGTGCAATGAGTCCTGATGTAGCCTTTTCTGTGGTTTCGTTGCCAGCTTTCGCTGATCTTGATTCCTGAATCATCAGGGAATCGGATGAAACAGTTTGCAATATCCTGGTGATATTGCAATATACCGTGAATTGGGGAAAGCTTATAGTAAAACCCGGGATTAGTGAGAACTTTAACTTGAGTTTCCATCAGAGCTGTTCATTCACTATTCAACCTGCTACCAAGGGACACCAAACGGTAACTTCAATCCAGTTGTTTTTAGTCCCAATAAGTTCCCAGGGGAATCATAACGGCTTAGATCTCAGAGCGGTAATATGAAACGTAAGTGGACGACATTACCATTAGGCCATCCCCCTTTTTTTTTTTGTTTACCGTCGAATGCGTTTCCTGATATTGGGTCGGTCGGTCGGATTGAAAAAAAAAACCTAAAAAAAAAATCATAAGCATTCTCGGAATCGGAGGCCCGGTACCCCGGCATCATAGCTGTGGAGCCAGGAAAACAACAAGACGTGAGCCCAAAATCAATATGGCGGAAAAGTTGGCGGATGTTGTGGCAAAATTAAGACAGGCTGCGAAAAAGGATCAACCACCGAAACTCCTGTGCGACATAAAAATGGCTTAAAAACGTCGTTAACTATTTTTTTTTTAAATGCCCAAAATTTGGGTCGGTCGGACGACGCGAAACGGAGAAAAAAAGGGGATGGCCTTAGGTATCAATACTGTGTTTTTGACTTAAATTGTTTTTAAACTGGAGGAGCGTTTGAGATCTCTATGGCGAAAAGGCTATTATTATTATTTTTCCTTAACGCAATTCTATCTGCAGTGAACACATCCTTAACTTTACTGCATAGTGATAAACTTGCAGCTGTTTTAGCTTTGGAAGTCCGCGTCGGACAAAACCTTTTTTTTTTTTATATAGTTAATTTCTATTCAAAATTATAAAAAGTGAAACAGACAAAGAGGAAAGAAAGAACTGTGACGTGAATTTATCGTAAAACACACTTATACGGCTTGTCTTGATGTTTACTTATTTCATACAAGAAAGTTCCTGCATTCTTACAATCTAAACTTAAACTGAGAAAGTAGCACTGTGACGAATGCTCGTGCATGTTATCAAATACCATCGTTAGGCTTTGACTATTTAACATGCATCCTATCAGCATCTCTTGGAAAGGATAAGACTACCCTCCATGGAATCTCGAAGAATTCAAGACATGTTACATAACAATACATAACAGCATATCGAACAAAGCACCACGGGCAATTAGGAATCTTATTAATTTACGCTCATTTAAGTACAATCTTAGGCGCCAAGAATATGCTTTATCTTTACCTAAAGTTAACACTACCAAATATGGAGTCAAGTCATGGAGATATTTTGGAGCCAAGAAATGGAATGAACTCTCAAATGAAATTAGAATAAAAGCGGGCACCAAAGAAATAGTAAACAGAATTAGATCGTTAAATTTCGGGGATTAGTATATTTGTAACGTTAGTTTAAATAGTATTTTTTGATTGCGGCGGTAATATTGTAATAACAGTTTTAAATAGTTTTTTAATCAGTATTTAATTTGTAATTTTAACCGATGTGATATTAGCGTTGTTAGTTGTTAGGTTTTCATTAGTTATTGAGTGGAATATCTGTAAACTAGCCCTCAAGCTAAGTGTATTTCCACGTTAAATAAGTATGTATGTATGTATGACCCTGTGTATAAAAGTTGATCGAGTATTTGCATTAAAAAGTTTTTGGTTGCTGCTTGTTAGAATGTGAGTTGTCCGTTACTGCACCGTTCGTTTCCTTGTATCAGGTTACCGTCAACCTACGTAAACTATCTTTGCTGAAATGCTGGGAGGCGGACGAGCTGAGCAGTCTTCGAGTTGGTCTTCGGATATTTCGAGCGCAAGAAGTGGAGCCTTATTTGCTTTACCACCGCCAACATCGCTTGATATTCAGACTCAAGGTGGAAGGAATTTGAGCAAGCATGGAGAAATTATTCGGTAGCTATAAAATTGCATCAGAGACCCGAGATCGTACAGATTGCGACGTTGTTGACAGTGATCGAGGAACCGAACCTAGAAATTTTTTCTTGACGTTTACGTTTAGCGATGATAACCGTGACAGAATACAGTCAGTGTTAGAGAGTTTTGCTGCTTATTGCCAGCCGCTGAAGAATGTTCCTTTTGAAAGATACAAGTTTTACTCTAGAATGCAAGAAGGAGTGGTTAAGAAAGGCTCAGAAAAGCTTAGGAGGGAAATTCCAGGAAACATTAACCTCTGGGAAATTCAGAAGACAACATTAAAGGGGAACAGCACATATTCTACGAAAGGTCCTATCCATCAAGTGACAAAACTTCCAAGTGCCCCAGGTCCAAGGTTTGAACTCGGCCTCTGGAGAAGAAACACTTGATGATGATGATGATGATGATGATGATGATGATGATAATAATAATAATACTAATAATAATATAATAAAATCTTACTCCAAAGGATGGCACAGTTCAAAGGAAAATTATCGATTCCATCACGTGGTGTGCTTCCTTCAAAGGCGCTCCCAAGGAAGAGGAAAACTACTGCAACAACCAAGGAGGACGAACCAACCTCGTTCCCAGAGTCTCTTTGTTGACGAGGAGAGAGGCCCTGGTTGGGGCTAGGCACGTAATTCTGCTCGAGTCGAGGGCGAAAGCGGTCGGCTGGCCACAAAATCAAATGCTTTGTTATTCCCTTCCTCGCAACGATGACAGGGCTTACACTGCCACCCCTCCCCAAACAGGCATTCAAAAGATTCCCCAGATTTTGGCAGACACGTGACCAGACCCAACCAGGGTCTGTCCTCGATGACAATGTAGACCCTGGGAACGAGGTTGAAGGACGAACTTGGCTATCAGTCTGGAAAAGCTAAAAGGGAGAAACAGAGATAGGCTTTAAACTTGTGAGAACTTTAAACCTTAAATTTGATAACATAGAAGATGAAGAGGAAGAGAAAGAGGAAGAAGGTTCTCAAGCAACCATCACTGGAAAAGCGCTCTTCGAGGTTATTCAAAGAAGTATGGATTTGATTGAACTAATATAAAAGTCACCAACAATTAAAGAAAAAAAAAGAAAAAATCCAACCAACTTTCATCTCAAAGAAAGAAAAAACAAAAAATACTACCATTCACAAAAAAAATTATTTACTTCAAAAAATATAGAGAAGAGACGAATCAATGGGAAGCAGATGAAAAATAAATGTATCACAATTCAAAAGTAAAGGTACATTCTGACTCATCAAATGTAGAAGAAATGTTTGATTTAATTAGAGATGATTTAAAATCTTATTTTTTTACGTGACAAAAATGTACCTAAAGTAAGTAATTTAATATTTGCTTAAGTTGTGAGCTCTGAGAACACCTTTTCTGGGAGTTCACTTATTTCATTGTCATGAAGACCTCTGGAAATAAAAGCATGGAAAGCAACGCATTAGAAACATTTTTCAAAGCTACGTTAAAGTAGTAGTCATTTATCTCAATACTACTTTAAGAGGTGTACTTGGCAACATTACACAACTGTAATTGAACGACAATGAACAGTGCAATGAGTCCCGATGTGGCTTTTATTTTGGTTTCGTTCCCAGCTTTCGCTGATATCAATTCCTGATTCATCAGGGAATCGGATAAAACAGTTTTGAATATGATATTGCAATATACCGTGGATTGGGGAAAACTTGTAATAAAACCCGGGATTAGCGAGAACTTTAGCTTGAGTTTCCACCAGAGTTGTTTATTCACTATTCAAACTGCTACGAAGGGATAACACCAAACTGCAACCTCGTCCCCAGGGCCTTCTCCTCAACGATTTTCAAAAGGGCGGCTCGTCGGGAGAAGACCCTGGGCGAGGCTAAAATAACATCATTCCAGGTTGGCCCATTCATACGAACAGGCTGATTGGTTTAAATACATCCTAAAACAGTATGGCAGATGTGGCGAGTGTTTATACGAATAAGAAAGGGCTATAGGAGGTTGTATTGCAGTTCAGTTCAAGCGCCGGATGTTGAATCAGACTGCCGTAAACGATTCGAAAGGGTTGTCGTTTCCGCTAGATTTTTATTTAAGTAGAAATAAAGTACAGATGTGCCGACAGCTAGCGAGCTGCAGCTCGCAACAAGCGGCCTTATGTGCTGTTATTTTTTGCTGTATATTCACGCGCAATTAGATTTTCTGAGTACGGAAACAAAGTAGAGCTATCGAGAGCAGGGAAGAGAGTTTTAAGAGTTTATTATGTTCGAATTTCAAATCTAAAAAGAGAACCTAAGCAACGACGACGGCAAGGGCAACGAGAACGTTATCTCAAAATATAAATTCACGTTATTGTAATCACTTCGTGATTATTTCAAACTTCTTAATATGACAAGGGTGTAGTAATTCCTCAAAAATGGCACTGGTCGGAACGGCGGTTAAATTAGGGGAGAAAATGAAAATTTATCCTCAAGTGGTAACGTTCTTCATAAAACCTCAAATTTGACTATTTCACGTTGTTGGTTTGCTGACTGTTACGAAAAATAGTATTGCGTGACAAGCGTTACTGTCTCGAAGCTTCGCGAGAGTTCGTAGTTTGTTTATATTTCGGTTTGTACGTAAGCGTTTCTAAATCGGTGTGTTTTGTAATCTTCCTATAATTAGATTCATTACTAATTTAGAAAGTTCTAGAAGTTTATTGTCTGAGTATATAAGTAGACGAGTCCAAGCGGAGTGTTTTTCTAACTAGTTTTTCACAAGCGAAGAGAGTTGGCGTTGGCCGTGTTTAGTCAAGTGTGACAGAAGCTGTGTTTATTCAATTTGGCGGAGGCCGTGTAAGTTTGTCGAGTACGAGTTATTCAGAGTTTTACTTCGTGGAAACTACGTTCATTTTGGAATAAATCTTCTTGTTGTTGTTCCGACAACCCTGCGTTCAGTTTAGTTTTCAAGCTACCTTTCCTCTAAACATTCGAACTCGTAACACTGACGACGGCAAAGAAATAGACAAAAGTGAAAAGCGCACGTGCAGGGCGAGCAAAGCTATTGCTTTTTGCATTGTCTAGCATTGTCTAGACTCTTATCGATAATAGCAAATTAGCCAATCAGATGACGAGATTACAGGCAATTGTGGTAAAAGTTCAAATCTAAAAGAAAGTTCTGCTCGTTACTGTATTGAACTATGGTGCTTTTCTCGCAGTACCCGGGGAAAATGGTTCCTGTTTTATTCTGTCAGAACATTTACATTCAAAAAACATTAACAAACATTCCACTGATGAAGGGCACAGTCCCGAAAGGTCTGGACATTTAATATTTTGGCACTTTCAGCAACATTCTCAACCTTCATTTACATTCCTTACTGTCTTAATTAGTTTTTTTTTTACAGGTGGGGACCATGTTTCAAATCTTGTTTTGAGTAGTGCACAAGAGAACGGGGGAAAGAGATCATTTATGTTCAGTAAATTTTCTCCACAGAAGAAATGCACAGATTTACGAATGAATACAGAAGAATTTTACTTCATTGCCTTTTTTCCTGTCTGGCCTCCTCCCCATGGGAGAAGAGAAATCCGAGGATATAGGTAACACTTGCTTATTGTTTACTGTAGATAAATTGCAATAATTTGATGAGCCATCTTGGCACTGAAAGGGGGCAATAAAACGTTTATGAAAGCTGCTGCACATATCTTTTAGTGTATGCCACAAGCCAAGGCAATGTCAAAAATAAGGTTTATACTATTAGGGCCATGATAACATTCCAACAAAGTATTACTTACTCGTAAAGAAGATAAATAAAAATTACATATTCACAAGGATCGTTCTTTGATCTAGGCAATTAACTATATATTTATTGCATTGTAAACTTTTGTATTATTCAAGCTTTCACAACCTTGTCTTTAATCAATGTTGGTATAACAAAGCCATGTTGAAAGACTTTGCTCTGTGTATATGTCTAGATTTTGTATTGATAAGCTTTATACCACTCATTTGAAATCCTTATGTTCTTCAAACGTGTTTATACACAGATGACTGGATGAGGCCTGGAGTAGTGGTTAGAAAGGTTTTCCCAGCATTGCTGTTTCCAAAATTGATTGTTTCTTTGGTGACAGCAGTGAATAAAATTATCAGCCAGTAAGATGCAGCAACAAATTGCAACAAGCAAATTTTGTTTGTCAATCAACCACTTCTACGTTTTTGTCATTTAAAATTTATAACGAACACACAAGTAGTGTTTTAAAATCGCATCTCACTGAAACATAAAGAGGAAATTTGAAAATATTATGCTTACCAGTAGCCGAGTATTTTGGAAAAAAAATTCAAGGTTTATAGAAAATGTGATGAAACTATTAACAAAGTTTGTGCTATGTATTTTCAATAAAAAATAAAAGTAAGGAACAAACATGGAAATCATGAGAACAGTAGGATTTTCTTTTTATTACTTGATGGATTATTAATAAGATGGAAAAGGGATCAACTCCAAGGCTGTCTACTGATGTAAACAACATTAAAAGCTCTCATTCAAGTAATAAATTATTTGTATGACAAAAAAGTGTGGTTAAAAAAAAAAATCAATACTTCCACCAAGGATTGTTATTTGGTTTGTTTCCCTCCCCACCTTGAGTTTCCAGTTTAGCTTCATACTTTCCTTTTAAACATTTGGCTATTAACACCCTCTGCCCTCTCGCAATTTTCAATGACCATCCTTGATGTGGGTATGGATATTTTAATGACCCCCTTAAATTATATAAAAATGCATGAGAGGAACATTGAACAATCACGTCTGTTCTACAACATCATTATTCACTATATTTTGCGGCAGCCAATTCAAATTGGATGATAAAGCAATTATAAAAATTGAAATGGTTGTTACAAAATGTAGTGTTTATAAGTGTCTTGCATATCATTATAGGTGAACAGTAATTGTGTACAACCACTTGAGAACAAGAACAATAATATTGTTCAGTATTCCTCACACACTTCATTTATTACTGGCATAATGACCTCAGCATGCTTCTTCTCCCATATAGGGAAGGTGGGAACAACACTGGAAACAGCGTTGACAGCGACAAAGGGCAAGAGATTTGTAACTGCGCCACAAAAAGTGTTGTCCAGGGAATGGGGGCCAAGAAGATTGCAAATGCTATTATGTATTAAACAGCATCACAAGCAGCCCATGGAGTCCAACACATCAAAACCGGGTTTCATCATTTAAATAAATAAAGTTCACCCTCAGTCCCAGGCTCATTCAACCAGAAGTTTTCATGATAATAAAAAGCTCATGTTTCAAGGACTTGAGAAAGTCATGCTCCTTCCTAGTATTGTGAAAGCAATTTTTGCAATTGCGTAGAGAAGCCTGAAAAATTCAGGACTTCAACGAGGTTTGAACCCGTGACCTCGCGATTCCGGTGCGACGCTCTAACCAACTGAGCTATGAAGCCACTGACGTTGCCAGCTGGTCATTTGTGGGTTCTAATGATCTGGTGAGAAATGAATCAATGATGAAATGGTATATGAAATGAATCATATATGAACTGCGGATATGAAATCAAGTGAAGCTATGATCTTCGCAGTTATGAAAGCAATTTTTGCAATTGCGTAGAGAAGCCTGAAAATTTCAGGACTTCAACGGGGTTTGAGCCCGTGACCTCGCGATTCCTGTGCGACGCTCTAACCAACTTAGCTATGAAGCCACTGACGTTGGCAGCTGGTCATTTGTGGGTTCTAATGGTCCCGTCAGGAATGAATCAATGATGAAATAGTATATGAAATTAATCATATATGAACTGCGTATATGAAATCAAGTGAAGCTATGATCTTCGCAGTTATGAAAGCAATTTTTGCAATTGCGTAGAGAAGCCTGAAACCGTGACCTCGCGATTCCGGTGCGACGCTCTAACCAACTGCGCTATGAAGCCACTGACGTTGGGAGGTGGTCATTTGTGGGTTCTAATGGTAAATGGTCCCGTGAGGAATTGCTTTCATAACTGCACCCATTTTAGAACGGTTAGCTTCCAATAACTGTGTGACTCGCATGCTGACTCGCAGTCATGACTCGCATGGCTCACAGACATGGCTCGTATGTCTCGCCCCTTAAAAAAAAAATGTAAATGCTTTGTTTATAGTGGAAGTGCACTTAGCTATCAAGCTAGTTTACAGGCACTTCACTGTTAACAAGGTGAAAGTAACAATTCAAACTTAACAGAAACATTATTAAGAACCCCAACTGGCGGGAGGCAACCAGTTGGCTATTTACAAAGCGTGGTGGAGTTGAATCCGGGACAACCGAAAACAAATCCAAGCCAGAGGTTAGAACGGGATTTGAACCCGGAGCAGCCGCATGCAAACCCAACGCTCTAACCACTGGACCACACTGCCTCTTTGGTGCAAAGAAAATCAGTTCTGTAGTTAGCTGGCTACAACTAAGATGCACTTACACAAAAGTCATTTTCAATAACCTTGAAAACTTTTTTTCCAGGTCAAACAACCAAGAGCGAATGTCTCTCAGGCTTGAGCAAAATTGGAAATGGTCAAAGAAAACCTTCCTTCATATTTCGTGTGTAGTTAGTCCTTGGGATGAAACTAATCACAGTGGAATTTGTTTGATTCTAGCAAAAACCTGAGCTAAGAATCAGGAGGGGGAGGGAAGGTTAGGCCTCAAAAAGCATTTTTGGGGACATTTTCGGACATTTTGCACCGTAAAGATTGGAGTTTTGTTGGCAAAATATTTCAAAGAGCAGGTCAACAGATAAAAACCTACTTTTATCATAGGAAACTTTCACCCTTCCTCTCAAGAAATATGGTATATGGTATCAGTTTTTTTTCACCTTCAATGCTGCCCCCCCCCCCCCACCCCAATACCCCTGGGGACCCCTAAGCCTTAGCCTTATCATTTACAAGGGGTTTCAAGAGACGTTTTTTCAAAAAGCTGAAAATAAATCATGTTCTAACAAACTTTTCTCTTCCTGGTGTTCGAATAGCTTGCATCTTGTTATTTTAGCTGGGGATTCAGGTAATATCTTTTGGCAATTCAGTTCGTACCGGTTGCCTTGTCGTGTTGTAGAGAATGCTCAGTAAGGCACTCTTAAACTTTGGGATGCTTAATTATGAAATGCCTAGCTATAAAATTGCTCGCAAGCTAATTAACATGCAGTACGAAAGCTGCGAAGTTCAATGATTTCATGCTCACCAAGGGTTTTAATATTCTGTTTACATTTGCGTGCGTTTCCGCTGACCGGTTCTTATTGCTCGCAGCGCGAGGAGTGCCTCCGGAGAACTTAAATTTTCTTCCGGCCTGCTCTTAAGGCGGGGGTACAAGTGAAAGCCTCTTAAATCGGTTTAATGGAAATATCTCCTTCGCGTTTCAAGCAATACAAAAACCAATGCTCAAAATACAAATCAATGTTTTGGGGTGTTTTGTAAATTTTTAAATTTTGGAGGGGACAGTTTTTCCCAAAATAGTAGTAAAATTTGGAGAAATAAGAAATAGTTAAGATTTGATGTAGTTTGAAAATTGATATATGGACACCCAAAGAATCCCCTACCAAGCTGGTGTGCTCTTGGGTTGGGTTCAACTGTCTGTTGGTGTTTCAAAAATAATTTCTTTCTTTTGTCCCTTCTTTAAACCTCTTAAAATGCCCTTTAAATTCACGTGTACCCCCACCTTAAAGGAACCTCCACTAAAACAACAAAATAACCTTAAACCACAAAACATAATGTTAACAATTAAAAATATTAAACTTTTTTTTTTTCCCAATCAAAGCAGTTTGTTTGCAATTTTAACAAAAAAGGAATTTTTCCTGGGCGCCGCCGTAATTGTAACGTATCATGGTTGACCTGTTGTTCCGACACAAAAAGCTTTTGTTCTGGAACATTAGAGAGCTTAAGCAATGACAACGGCGACAGCTGCAAGAACGTCAAAAATTTGCATATTTAATAAGCCAAAAAAAAAGCTTTGCACGCCCTGCACGTGCGTTTTTCACTTGTGTCCATTTCTTTGCCGTCGTCAGCAAAAGAACAACTTGAAATAGCCAAATTTGAGGTTTTATCAAAGACGTCAGCACTTGATGATAAATTTTCATTTTCTTCCCTAAATTAAGTGCCGTTCCAACGAGTGTCATCTTTGACGAACTACCACACCGTTGTCATATTAAAAAGATTGAAATAGCCACGAAGCGATTAAAATAAGAGATGACGTTCCCATTGCCGTCACGCTCCCTAATAGGTCAACCACGACATGTCACAATTAGGAAGCTTACGCAAGGATGACGAAGATGCCAACGGGAACGGTAATTCCTTTGAAATTGTTCTACTATCAAACTTTTTTTGTAACTTGACATAGTTAACATTCATGATATGAACATTTAAAAAATGCAATAAAAAAATGGGGTCACCGTACTTGTTTACGCGTCAGCAGGCTCTTAAAATGGGGTATTTTACTGGTTGCGCGTTAAAAATTCGAATCCCCTTCATAGAGAATTAAGTCCTGGTTACTTGAAAGACACAATTTTTTTTCTTGACGGTAAAGCTTTTGGCAAGATTTCCGCACAGGTCCCTACTTCATTATGCATACACTCCTTTGTTTCAAGAAAACAATAGCGATAACAATAGACGTCCTTTGGGACTGTGGCGCCTTGTTCTTTCTTTTTAGAGGTTTTTTTTCTAAGTCTATGGATATGGACTTAAAAAAAGTCGGTCGAACTTCTGTCTGAAATACGGAAAATCGAACAGTTTTTCCTGCAATTTCGGCACTTTTCCTGCAATTTTACCCATTTTTCAGTTTTAGAATAAGCGCAAGAAGTGGAGTTTCAAGCAATCGTTGTAATAGGGGTCAGATTCGCAAACATAACAATCAAACCAAATAAAAGTACTGTCATAAGAAATATAATGGCTACCTGCTCTTTTTATCGTGAAATTGTTCTTCCTGTCTGCTTAAAAATTTCACCGAAACACTGCAAAGTGTATATTTTCTTCCTTTCCTGTATTTAGGATCACGAACGGTGCATTTAGAGGGATTTTGCGATTTATCGCTCTTTGTAGAGATCGGCAATATGCTCAATAATACTTCCAAGTAAATAGCTTTGGTAGAGATCCATGGATGTTCCCCTACGAGGCATACTTCGTTTCACTCCCCATCATGTCTTTTCAATGCCCTGCTGTGGGCTCGTTTGTCTGGGTCGACGAAGTTTAGGCGATGGTTAACTGCGGTGAGCTGATGTTAGCCCTTGTCTTGTAGAAAGTTGTAAACTTTCCGGCCACAGGTAGCTAGGGCTAATATTTTTTCAAGGAAAGTTTACGGTCAGAAAATTAATATGTGTTCTGGCGGATTGAAGGCTATCCATTGCAGTTTTTTCTTGAGCATCGCGAAACAGATCCATCTCCCGATGCGGCACTTTGTCTTTGCCAACTGACTGCGTTTTCACACAGGTTTTGGACACGGAAGACGAAAGTAAATTGTTTTCTTTGCACCACTCTATGCACAACTCTGGAAAGGCTATAAAGCAGGGACAATTTCCAAATGATCAAATCTTCCATTGCTGTGACCATTTTACTTCGGTAGCCATCTTGATTATTACGAAGACACAAGTTTGCTTCAAAAGAAGGGAATTATAAAACGATTTTAATTGCAATGAACTCGTGCATGAAAGTTTTCCATGAAAGATTCACCAATCAGACTTTAAGCGTGCTATACTCTTCCACGCAGTGAACTTATAAGTGTGCCGCACGCACAGGGCATGAAGGAAAAGCAGGTCACAGTTCACAGCAATACTAGTACTGGAAAACCTAAAAATATCACAGGGACTAACCTTAAGCCTAAACAGTGCCTTTAGTCGTAATTAGGGTTACGCTTAGCATTATTAAAGGGATGGGTTGTTTCAAGAGTAGTAAAACAGGGATCTCTTAACGGTTACCTACAAGTGTAAGTTCGATTGTAGGTGTTCGGCGCGGCACGTGTATATAATTACGTATCATTGTTATGTAAATAGTCAGCCAGAATTTAAAATAAATATCATTTTCAAGGTGTGAATTAGCAACGTGACACGTTAGCTCAGTGGTAAAGAACAGGGACAAGTAATCTAGAGGTTTACAGTGGGTCGGAGTTCAAGGCAAGCTGCGAGTGGGTTAAAATGGCAGAAAAAGACGAGCGGGGTCTGGAAATAAGAACAAGACGAAGGGATAGAAAGAGGAAAGCTGAGACAAAAACGAGTAACGGTGTGGGCGATGAAGGGAAAGAAGAGAGAGAGAGGGAGGGAGAGAAAAAATGAGATCCGTTTTTATTCATCCCGTAAGTACAAATTACACATGTATATATTCGGTTCTCTTGGGTATACGTATTGTTCTACAAAACAATAGCGCGAATGAATAATTAATTTATTCTGCATGCATAATGAAGGAGGGACCTGTACGGAAATCATTCCAAGCTTTTTTTATTTGCATAAGCAGTATTGCTTCATTTAAGCCGTTTTTGATTGTCTGGTTGTGGGAATATTTTTTCGGACAGTTCCGCGGTCAGCTTGAAGTCCTCGCCTTGGCCAAAATACACCCAGTACGGAACTATTTTCCGAAAAAAATCATGTTCTACAATCAAAATTTTTTTCTTCTTCAAATATGTTCTTTAATAGAATGTTCTTAGCAAATACCTGAAAAAAAAAATCGGGGGTTACCGTGCTTGTTCCCTCGCAAACTGCCGTGAAAAGGTGGTCATGGATTCAGAG
>NC_090887.1:26344477-26346977 GCF_036669925.1 Montipora capricornis | reverse complement strand
TCCAAAGCCTCAGCGAGGACATTTAATTCTACAACTCGAAGACCGCTAAGTGAGACTCCGCTGCAGACTTCCGGATGACGCACATTTTTTCATTTTCTTGTTTTTTGATAGCAGACCAGGAAGCTATAAGGCGATTTGCGGCATTGTTGTTATTTCGAATAAAAGCTTCAGCTCTGCAAAAGCGGCCCTTGTTTGACCTTCTCGCGCTAGCGTGAAGAACCGCCGCCATCTTGATGTCGTAATCTTATGCGCAGAAAAGGTTGCGCAATGCAAAACCAGGGAATCACGGAATCACAGAATATAGTAAGAACCGGTCAGCGGAAACACACACAAACATAAACCCCGTATGCCATCAGATGCCATCATGGAACTTGGCGGCTTTCGTACTACATGACAACCAGCTTGCGAGCAGTTTTATAGCTTGGAATTTCAAAGTTGAGCATCCCGAATTTTAGGAGTGCTTTACTGAGCATTCTCCACATCGTGACAAGGCAACTGGTACGAACTGAATTGCCAAAAGATATTACCTGAATCCCCTGCTGAAATACCAAGATGCAACACTGATTTGTCAGCTAAATCTAAAAAACAAATAATGATGTTTGGAGCATTTTGTCACCCATTTGCAGGTGAAGGAAATTGGACACGGTGTCGTGGTAAAAAGGAACCATTTGAGGTGTCATCGAAACATGAGAACTGTCGTTAGAACGCGGCGACATGCATTCTCTACCTCTGTGTGATCTTCCCATTGGCTCTGAAATGTTTATGTAACTGCAAGCTTTGTTAGCGGTATGTATGATTAAAGTTACCTATTATAGATCCCTTAAGAGTGGTTAACTTTGCTGGACAGTTTAGTTATAAATTTTCTTACCCAGTTACCCGAAGACAATAATTTGCAAGAACTTGTGATTTTTGAAAAATGATAACTGCCAATGTGCTTTATGTCTGACTGTCAAACCTAGATAAATATAATCTATAAGAGATATTCTAACGGTCTTGCGTGAAGTCGCCGTTATAATAGCGTTTGAAAGAGAGACAATCGCAAATAAAAAGTACGAAAAATCAAAATTTTGTCTCGGTATATACATTTGAAATTGATTGGCCTGCACGCACACGCGTATGGAGTGCCCGTGGAATTTTTAGCATCAAACGATTCACAAAGTGTGAAATATTCACATCCACTATTGATTTTCATCAAAATTTGAATACCAGGAAGAGAAAAGTTTGTTAGAACATAATTTACTTTCAGCTTTTTCAAAAAAAAGGTCTTACACCCTTGTAAATTATAAGGCTTAGGGGTCACCAGGGGGGTGGGGGGGGGGGGATGGGGCAAGGTGAAAAACTGATACTATTAGTTTGAGAGGAAGGATGATATAAGTAGATTTTTAACTGCATGTTGATCTGCTCCTTGAAATAATTTGCTAACAAAACCAATTTTTAAGGAGCAAAATGTTGCCAAAAATGCTTTTTGAGGCCTAAACTTCCATCCCCATCCCCATCCTGATTCTAGAAATCAAACAAATGCCACTGTGAGTAGTTTCATCCCAAGGACTAACTACACACAAAATAAGAAGGAAGGTTTTGTATGCATGACCATTTCCAATTTTGCTCATAGCCTTAGCGATATTCCCTCTTAGAATTTAAAAATTGAAGTTGCAATAAAGTGATCTTATCTCTTACAGTTGTTCTGTAATTTGAATTTTCTAAAGTATTTACCCCAAAAATAATTCATTTGCAACAATGGGCATGAAGGGCATCCACCACCCCAACTGAAAAATCAGCACATTAATAATAATTATATTTTTAGAGTAATAAAAACAATGAAGGAAACAAGTGAAAATGTAGTTCAGCCAGGAATTGAACGTGGGTCCCCAGATTGTTACTGTTTATTTATAAATGTATTCATATATACATGTACAATAAGATTAAAGTTTCCATTAATAGTTATCAGTCTGAAAGAGGTTGAAACTCAGTGTCTCGAAAAAGAATTGGGAGCATACATGTACATAGGCAAGAAAAACTCATGATGATGATGCCCATTGTTAAACAATGTTTTGCATTTATGTGAGAGAATTGATTTGAGGAAATGCCAGCAGTTTTGTTTGACAAATAAACTCAGTGTTTGGAAGTAAAATTTGGCAGCATAGGCAAGAGAAAGATGGGCATTGTTTAATAATTTCTTGGATTTATGTGAGATAATTGATTTCAGGACATCCAAGCACTCTGGTTTAACAAATAAACTCAGTGCCTCAAAAAAAAATTATGAGCATACATCAGGTATTTATGGCAAGAAAAACATGCCCGTTCTTTAATAATGTTTTGCATTTATGTGACATATATAGCTGGAGTTTTGAAAACAAGGTCAAACTTTGCTGCCAAATCCAAAGTGAGGGCGAGGCCTAATTTCCTAGGGGCGACTCTGTCATGGCTACTCACATGCAAGTCTAACAAGTATGAGGTCATAGCGCATAGCCAAAACAATTCACTAGACCCCTTTATGGGG
>NC_090887.1:26331977-26339477 GCF_036669925.1 Montipora capricornis | reverse complement strand
GATAAGCATTTTGCATACATGGTCCCTGGAGACTGACAGAAACGGATTGACTGTAACAATTCTACTTTTCGATTATCGGAAGGCGTTCAATGTAATAGATCATTCTATATTAGTCAACAAGTTACGTAATTTAGCCGTACCACGAAGTATAATTAACTGGATCATTGATTTTCTGTCTAATCCATTCTAAAGAACCAAACTAGAAAAAGGTTCTAATTCCAAGTGGGGCCCAATCCTCTCCGGGGTACCGCAGGGTACCAAACTGGGCCATGGCTTTTTGAAATGAAAAAAAACGATTTAGATGTATAAAAAAACTCCACATTTATGGAAATTTGTTGATGATACAACAGTATCCGAAGTCGTCCCGAAAGGGAATACCAGTAAGGCACATAGTATAGTTAATCAGGTTATTGAGTGGTCCCATGTGAACAGAGTGCAACTCAACCTTGATAAATGTAAGGAGCTCCGAATTTCTCTTGCCCAGAACCCAGTTGAACTGGATGCGGTTGTTATCGATAGAAAAGAAGTAGAAGTAGTAAGTAACGCCAAGTTATTGGGACTTACCATAAGTGCCAACCTAACTTGGAATGTGAACATTGAAAAAGTAGTTAAGAAAGGTAGTAAGCGATCATATTTCCTAGTACAGCTCAAACGCGCGAAATCACAGCTAACAAATTTGATTCTTTTCTAGAATACGTGCGTAAGGTCCGTAATTGATTATGCCGTTCAGGTATTTTATAACGCCATGCTGCAATATCTCATAAACGAGCTCGTTCGCATTGAGAAAAAGGCGATCTCAATCATTATTCCTGGCAAGAGCTACAATAACACATGCGAGATTCTTGGTGTAACACCAATGGTGGATAATTTTGATTCGTGATGTGATACGCTTTTCCATAGCATCGCAGTCCGATAAAGATCATAGGCTGGACAGCTTACTTTCACCATTATATTATATAAGAATTTAAGGCACAATTTAAGAAAACATAGTCGTTACAGTATTCCTCATATCCGCACCAATAAGCCAAATGAAAGAACTGTTTTATACTTGCCATGGCCCGCCAAGAAAATCGAATTTTATAGGTATATTTTTATTGGCGGGACTTGTAACAATCACAGTAGGTTATTTTCCAAATTATATATCATAGTTGCAAGAAATGTAATTCAGGTTTTATTATAATGGTTATTGTTTACTACTTCTCTTTTAGAACAGTTAGCATCTACATTATACTTTGATTATTATTGTATTTTTTATAAATTTCAGTGTGTAAACAATTGCGTAAATCAGCCTATGGGCAGCAATGTGATATTAATAAACACCTACTTAACTTTGCTTTACTTTTATAGATTTCGTTGGTGATATAATAAATAGCCACAATAGTGGCCAAATAACGCCAAAAATGTTTATGATTGTCTTTTTTTTCCGGATTTCGACGTCATAGCAAACTAGTGAGATCACTAGCAAAGTGTACAGCTTTCGCTATTTACCTACCGGGGAGAAATATTGACCTTCATAAAATCATTACTCAAACATACCGGCTAATTAATAATAACAAGTTTATTTAATTGTCAATGGATTAAGCACAAGCGCACTAATTGGGCACACCAACCTCCTTGCTTTTAAATTTCTTATGTTAATGATGTTGTTCTCATGCTAATATGTACTAATTTGCATAAGGAAAGCAGTGTAGTTTTTATCAAAACAAGGTCAACTCCGGCCTCACGTTCATTCAAAGGTCAGGTAACTTTGCACACAACTGTAAAATGGTCAGATTCGTCTCCAGAGTCCTCTCTCTTCGTCACTCGAGAAAGTATCCTGGTTGCGGCTCGTCAGGTGTCTGATAGATTTTAGCAGATTCCAGAAAGATAATTAAAGGGAGGGGCATGATAATTTTTGTCTCCGCTAAACTCATCTACTGAATGCGAATTTGATTTTTATACAAAGACACGTAACCAGGGAACTTCCTCGAGAGAAGAAGAGAGAGGATAATGGAAACGAGGAAGTAAAATTGTCTATTTTTAAATGAAATGCCTGGAGTCTGAGAAAACAGCCTCCACATTTTCCGATCTATTACTTACTACTTGAGCAACTTCATTTTAATAATTTCATTTTGCATGAAAATTAAGATGGACTTATAAGGCGCTCAATACACCGTATAAAATTAGATGTAATTACATGTGACTAGGTAAAAAAGGATCAAGGAAAAATCACGTCATTTCCCGTGCGATTTGCTATCAATTTTTTTCGTGAAACATTAGAAGCCCTGGTAGTAGGCACTATTTTGGCCCCACCTTTGCTTAACATACATTTAATCACTGCTGTTTTTATAGATTTCGTTGATGACATAATGAATAGCAACACGGGTGGCCAAATAGATTAGTTGTCTTTTTTTCCGGATCTCGAAGTCTCAGCAAACTATTGAGATCACTCGGGAAGTGCACAGCTTTCATTATTTATCAAGACCGGGGAGAAATACCGACATAAATAAAACCATTACTGGAACGTACCGGCTAATCAAGAATTCTTTCGATATCTTTCCATTTCCAATACTTGAAAAGTGACGACTGAATGATGGTGTCAGAAGCGATCAACTTGTTTATTATTGATGTTATAATAAAATTAAGTGTCCTTCTTCATTACAAAAATAGGGATGCCATGCAAGGTCTCATAAGAGGTTACGTTGTACCAAAATAAAAAATAAAAAATAATAATACAAAAAAATGTAGTGGAATGACATTTAGTTAAAGGCCAAAGTCCAAATACAAATTCAATGAAGAGATTTAATTTAACCAGCTATCAGCGAATTATCAAGTGACTCATACAAATCTCTATACAGTGACCAGGTGCATCTCTTTGTATCTTTGTGATCTTTACAGATCATGAAGAGATGTCAGTCATGAGAACATCTTTTCAGGGAGTTGAGTTATTTTATTGTTATGAAGATGTATTATATGACTCGCTCCGTGAGCAGGCAGGATGAATCAAATCCTGTGACGGATTGGCGCGCAAGATAAAGCTATCGTGCCAGCTCGGGATTTCTCGCTTGGTCCCGCAAGATCAAAGATCATTTTTGGTGTGTTATCCCATTTAATCCTATACTGACCAAGCTTGTCCAGTCAAGATGGCTGGATATTGGCCTCGTTCTCGTTCTATGAACAGGCAAAAAAGAACTTGGCGGATATCCAGCCATCTTGACCTCACGCTTTAGTTGGTCAATCACATGAAAGCATGGAACGTAATGTATAAGAAACCTGCAAAACTAAGTAAAAGTAGGTGGAACCTCAAATCAAAAAGAAAATACAGGACGGTTTGCTAGTTTTGAAGACAACAATAGGAAAAATAATAATGACGATAATGATGATAATAACAATAATAATAATAACAATAATAATAACAATAATAATAATATAAATGATAATTATAATGATGATGATGATAATGATAATGATAATAGTATGAAATCAAAAATACTCCAAATATGGTGAACGTTTCTCACAGAAAAATGAAGTTTTTTCATAATCAAATGCAGTTTATAGAAATAAAGTTCTTCTCCAGCATTGATTAAGAAAATTTCCCCGAACGTTTCATTAAAAAACAAACAAACAAACAAAAAAAAACTCGAAGTGTAAAGAGTTCTCAAGTAGTATTCGGAATCAGTTGACATTCTCCATAATCTGAGAGGTCTAAAATTCGGAAAAGTACTGTTTGAGAAATATAAAATTATTACTCAAACCTACAAATTACGAATTCATTCTTCCAAGAGTCAGCAATTACATTTGAGATTTCATTTAAACAGATGTGAGTCACTTATAAAGTAACTCAAACAAACCCTGTGGAGTGACCAGGAGTATAGCTATATAATTTAGTCACAGTTTATGTGGAGCAATAAACTTACAGCCTTTGTAGACTTGCGAGTCCTGAGAACATCGTTTCTGGGAGTTGAGTTATTTTATTGCCAGAGAGATCTCTAGAAATAAAAGTAAAGAAAACGTCTTCAAACCTAAGTTAACGTAGAACTAATTCATCTTAATTCTACTTTTAAAATTATTTTCAGAAATTCGAATTAAACGAAAACAGTGATATTTATTCCGATTTAGGTTTTATAATATATTTTCAGGCTTCTCTACGCAATTGCAAAAATTGCTTTCATAACTGCGAAGATCATAGCTTCACTTGATTTCATATCCGCAGTTTATATATGATTCATTTCATATATCATCTCATCATGGATAGAAATATGGTATTAATTACAGAGAATATAGATTGCTCTTCCTGAAAACAAGGTTTTGGGTGTTGGGTGCCAGTGTTTCAGGGGGGTGCAGTTAAAGCAGATGCCAGCTTTTAACTTTTGAACAAAATCATCCAACATGAAATGTTTGACTGATTTTATATGTTGCTCAGTACAACAATCTTTAATCTCCGGTTTCTTTTATTTGCAAGAAATCTTAGCAAATCACTTGTATTTAAGCAAAAGAAAATGACTTTACTATTTTTGTGGAAAAAATATCTTAGTGGGTCAAATATCATCACGGACGTAACGTTGAGTTTAGACAATCGTAAAGGGTCTGACTAATGTGCGAGCCATGCCAATTTCGCATTTAAGTCTAAGCACCCATTTCAAATAGCGCTGATAAACAGTTATTAAGTCTAAGCACCAATTTTAAAACGGTTAGCTTTCAATAACTGTGTGACTCGCAGTCATGACTCGCATGGCTCGCTTCTTGGCTCGCATGCCTCGCAGCCATGGGCTCGTATAGCTCGCCCCTTGGCTCGCATGGCTCGCTGGCTCGCATATTGGTAAAACTCAATCGCAAATCAAGACTTAAAAATTCATGCAACAACTTGATGCAAAGAAAATCAGTTCTGTAGTTAGCTGGCTACAACTAAGATGCACTTACACAAAAGTAATTTTCAATAACCTTGAAAACTTTTCTTCCGGGTCAAACAAGTAAGAGCGAATGTCTTTCGTGTGTAGTTAGTCCTTGGGATGAAACTACTCACAGTGGCATTTGTTTGATTTCTAGCAAAAACCTGAGCTAAGAATCAGGAGGGGGAGGGACGTTTAGGCCTCAAAAAGCATTTTTGGGGACATTTTGCACCGTAAAGATTGGAGTTTTGTTGGCAAAATATTTCAAAGAGCAGGTCAACAGATAAAAACCTACTTCTTTTATCATAGGAAACTTTCACCCTTCCTCTCAAGAAATATGGTATCAGTTTTTTTCACCTTCAATGCTGCAACTCCCACCCCCCCCCCCCCCCCCAACCCCCATACCCCTGGAGACCCCCAATCCTTAGCCTTATCATTTACAAGGGGTTTCAAGAGGCGTTTTTTTAAAAAGCTGAAAATAAATCATGTTCTAACAAACTTTTCTCTTCCTGGCGTTCGGATTTTGATCAAAATTAAAAGTGGATGTGAATATTATATACTTTGCGAAGCGGTTGATGCTAAAAACTCCGCGGCCACTCCACAAGTTTTTGCAGGCCAATATATTTCAAATGTATACCAAGACAAAATTTTGATATTTCGTACTTTTTATTCGCGATTGTCTTTCTTTCAAATAATATTAATACGGCGATTTCACCCAAGAACGTTAGAACATCTCCTATAGAATATCTTGCATCTTGTTATTTTAGCTGGGGATTCAGGTAATATCTTTTGGCAATTCAGTTCGTACCGGTTGCCTTGTCGTGTTGTAGAGAATGCTCAGTAAGGCACTCTTAAACTTTGGGATGCTTAATTATGAAATGCCTAGCTATAAAATTGCTCGCAAGCTAATTAACATGCAGTACGAAAACTGCGAAGTTCAATGATTTCATGCTCACCAAGGGTTTTAATATTCTGTTTACATTTGCGTGCGTTTCCGCTGAGCGGTTCTTGTTGCTCGCAGCGCGAGGAGTGCCTGGGGAGAACTTAAATTTTCTTCCAGCCTGCTCTTAAGGCGGGGGTACACATGAAAGCCTCTTAAATCGGTTTAATGGAAATATCTCCTTCGCGTTTCAAGCAATACAAAAACCCATGCTCAATGTTTTGGGGTGTTTTGTAAATTTATATATCTCGGAGGGGATAGTTTTTCTCAAAATAGTAGTAAAATTTGGAGAAATAAGAAATAGTTAAGATTTGATGTAGTTTAAAAATTGATATATGGACACCCAAAGAGTCCCCTACCAACCTGGTGTGCTCTTGGGTTGGGTTCAACTGTCTGTTGGTGTTCCAAAAATAATTTTCTTTCTTTTGTCCCTTCTTTAAACCTCTTAAAATGCCCTTTAAATTCACGTGTACCCCCACCTTAAAGGAACCTCCACTAAAACAACAAAATAACCTTAAACCACAAGACATAATGTTAACAATTAAAAATATTCAACTTTTTTTTCCCAATCAAAGCAGTTTGTTTCCAATTTAAAAAAAAAAAGGAATTTTTCCTAGGCGCCGCCATAATTGTGACGTATCATGGTTGACCTATTGTTCCGACACAAAAAGCTCTTGTTCTGGAACATTAGGGAGCTTAAGCAATGACAACGGCGACAGCTACAAGAACGTCACAAATTTGCATATTTAATGAGCCAAAAAAATAGCTTTGCACGCCCTGCACGTGCGTTTTTCACTTGTGTCCATTTCTTTGCAGTCGTCAGCAAAACAACAACGTGAAATAGCCAAATTTGAGGTTTTATCAAAGACGTCAGCAATTGATGATAAATTTTCATTTTCTTCCCTAAATTAAGTGCCGTTCCAACGAGTGTCATCTTTGAGGAACTACCACACCGTTGTCATATTAAAAAGATTGAAATAGCCACGAAGCGATTAAAATAAGAAACGACGTTCTCATTGCCGTCACCGTTGTCGTTGTTTCAGCTCCCTAATAGGTCAACCACGACATGTCACAATAGGAAGCTTAAGGGACGGACCATTAGAAAAGTGATGGGGGGGGGGGGGGGAAACCAAAAAAAAATTCATGCAAGGGAAAATGCCAAGAAAAAAAATTCGCGCAAAGAAGAAGGTAAAGAAAAAAAAATTCATGCAGAAGGAAGGTCCAATTCTTGGATTTTACATGACGTCACCGCCGCCATGTTGGTGTCCCCAAACAATGAAATGGCGGCCATGTTGGTGTCCCGATCCAATCCTCCGGGAATTGAAAGCTATTATTTTGCTAACGTCTTCTTTTGTTTTCGTTGAGTGTTAAAAAAGGTTGACAGGCCTACACGACTCCCTTGTACGTGGTCTGGTTTCTGTTGTCATTGTCATCATGTTGCTCTCTTGAGTACATATTTGAATGGACGGCTCTTTTAGGCGGTTCCTGTAGGATTCATTTAGCAATGGTTTTTGCCCTATGATGTTTTACATTTGAATCTCTACACTTCTGTGTGATACGTTTTCTTCCAAGAAAATAGTTGGTCTCGAAAATAATGTTTTTTGTTTCTTGGTGTTGATTTTCTCAGCAGTAATGTGAATGCGACCTTATGGCCTCTGGCTTTTGCGCCAATTTAATTCTAGGCTCGACCGA
>NC_090887.1:26271977-26321977 GCF_036669925.1 Montipora capricornis | reverse complement strand
TGAGACTCCGCTGCAGACTTCCGGATGACGCACATTTTTTTCATTTTCTTGTTTTTTGATAGCAGACCAGGAAGCTGGAAGCATTGTTATTTCGAATAAAAGCTTCAGCTCTGTAAAAGCGGCCCTTGTTTGACCTTCTCGCGCTAGCGTGAAGAACCGCCGCCGTCTTGGATGTCGTAATGTTATGCGCAGAAAAGGTTGCGCAATGCAAAACCAGGGAATCACCTTAAGAGAGTAGAAACACACACAAACATAAACCCCGTATGCCATCAGATGCCATCATGGAACTTGGCGGCTTTCGTACTACAAGACAACCAGCTTGCGAGCAGTTTTATAGCTTGGAATTTCAAAGTTGAGCATCCCGAATTTTAGGAGTGCTTTACTGATCATTCTCCACATCGTGACAAGGCAACTGGTACGAACTGAATTGCCAAAAGATATTAGCGGAATCCCCTGCTGAAATACCAAGATGCAACACTGATTTGTCAGCTAAATCTAAAAAACACATAATGATGTTTGGAGCTTTTTGTCACCCATTTGCAGGTGAAGGAAATTGGACACGGTGTTGTGGTAAAAAGGAACCATTTGAGGTGTCATCGAAACATGAGAACTGTCGTTAGAACGCGGCGACATGTATTCTCTACCTCTGTGTGACTTTCCCGTTGGCTCTGAAATGTTTATGAAACTGCTAGCTTTGTTTATAGTGGTATGTATGATTCAAGTAACCTATTATAGACCCCTTCAGAGCGGTTAACTTTGCTGGACAGTTTAGTTATAAATTTTCTTACCCAGTTACCCGAAGACAGTAATTTGCCAGAACTTGTGATTTTTGAAAAATGATAACTGCCAATGTGCTTAATGTCTGACTGTCAAACCTAGATAAATATAATCTATGGGAGATATTCTAACGGTCTTGCGTGAAGTCGCCGTTATAATATCATTTGAAAGAAAGACAATCGCAAATAAATGGTACGAAAAACCAAAATTTTGTCTCGGTATATACATTTGAAATTGATTGGCCTGCACGCACACGCGTATGGAGTGCCCGTGGAATTTTTAGCATCGAACGATTCACAAAGTGTGAAATATTCACATCCACTATTGATTTTCATCAAAGTTTGAATACCAGAAAGAGAAAAGTTTGTTAGAACATAATTTATTTTCAGCTTTTTCAAAAAAAAGGTCTCACACCCTTGTAAATTATAAGGCTTAGGGGTCCCCAGGGGGGTGGGGGGGGGGGGTGGAATGGGGGAAGGTGAAAAGCTGTACTATTAGTTTGAGAGGAAGGATGATATAAGTAGATTTTTATCTGCATGTTGATCTGCTCCTTGAAATAATTTGCTAACAAAACTCCAATTTTTAAGGAGCAAACTGTCACCAAAAATGGTTTTTGAGGCCTAAACTTCCCTCCCCATCCCCATCCTGATTCCAGAAATCAAACAAATGCCACTGTGAGTAGTTTCATCCCAAGGACTAAGTACACACAAAATATGAAGGACGGTTTTGTATGCATGACCATTTCCATTTTGCTCAGGCCTTAGCGATATTCCCTCTTAGAATTTAAAAATTGAAGTTGAAATAAAATGATCTGATCTCTTACAGTACTTCTGTAATTTGAATTTTCTAAAGTATTTACCCCAAAAATAATTCATTTGCAACAATGGGCATGAAGGGCATCCACCACCCCAACTGAAAAATCAGCACATTAAGAATAATTATATTTTTAGAGTAATAAAAACAATGAAGGAAACAAGTGAAAATGTAGTTCAGCCAGGTATTGAACGTGGGTCTCCAGATTGTTACTGTTTATTTATAAATGTATTCATATATACATGTACAATAAGATTAAAGTTTCCATTAATAGTTATCAGTCTGAAAGAGGTTGAAACTCAGTGTCTCGAAAAAGAATTGGGAGCATATATATGTATATAGGCAAGAAAAACTCATGATGATGATGCCCATTGTTAAATAATGTTTTGCATTTATGTGAGAGAATTGATTTGAGGAAATGCCAGCAGTTTGGTTTGACAAATAAACTCAGTGTTTGGAAGTAAAATTTGGCAGCATAGGCAAGAGAAAGATGGGCATTGTTTAATAATTTCTTGGATTTATGTGATAATTGATTTCAGGACATCCAAGCACTTTGGTTTAACAAATAAACTCAGTGCCTCAAAAAACAATTTTGAGCATACATCAGGTATTTATGGAAAGAAAAACATGCCCGTTCTTTAATAATGTTTTGCATTTATGTGAGATATATAGCTGGAGTTTTGAAAAAAAGGTCAAACTTTGCTGCCAAATCCAAAGTGAGGGCGAGGCCTAATTTCCTAGGGGGGACTGTGTCATGGCTACTCACATGCAAGTCTAACAAGTATGAGGTCATAGCGCATAGCCAAAGCAATTCACTAGACCCCTTTATGGGGAGCTTAGTGATGGAAATGTTGACCTGTTGGGCAAGGGAAAAAGGATTCCGTGCCATCCATGAAACACTACTTCTTCTGAAGTCACTGAAGTCATGTTCCAAAGATCAGTTCCAAAATTAATAGTGCACAGATACATTAATTTAATGACCTTTTGCCTTAATGACTAATCATATAATTTAGCGTTTTTCTCAAACATGTTTTGTTTTATTTCCAGGTCTAAGTCACAAGTTGCCAAATGACAATGGAAACTGACTTGTTAAATCAAAACCTGTTTTCAATGGAGAGGTTACGTAGAGTCCAGTTTCTGACAAACTAAAACCGTCCCAGATATTCAAGTCTAATTTAAAGACATATTAAGATCTGTGGGGATCAATGAATAACATTATCAACCAGCAACATGCAGCAACAAATTGCCACAAGAAAATTGTGTGTCAATCAACCACTTCTACGTTTTTGTCATTTAAAAATTATGACAATTAACACTCAAGCAGTGTTTAATCACATCTCAAAACATAAAGAGGAAATTTGAAAATATTATGCTTACCGGTAACCAAGTGTTTTGGAAAAAATTCAAGGTAATTATAGAAAAGGTGATGAGACAGTTTCTCAAGTTTGTGCTAAAATATTTTCTCAGTCAGAATTTTTTTCTACCTACGGCCATGATTTAAGAATAAGATGGAAAAGGAATAAACTCCAAGACTGTCTACTGATGTATTAAACAACATTAAAGGCTCTCCATTCAAGTAATAAATGAATTCTGTGACAAAAATGTGTGGTTCCAAAAAATATATCGACTGCAATGGATTGTTATTTGGTTTGTATCCCTCCTGCCCTGGAATTTCCAGTTTAGCTTTATACTTTACCTATTAAACTTGGCTGTTAACACCCCCTATCCTCCCGGATTTTTCAATGTCCATCCTTGCACATTTTTATAAACTTTGCCAAAAGTTGTTTCTTATCATTCTATGATATAAAAAGGCTTCACCATGCCGTTTTAGAATTGTAAGCCCCTAGAGCTGTAATTAAGGGTGTTTTTAGTTGGTCATACTATTAATTGCTATGATAACCTATCGTGTCACACGAATGATAACAACGTGTTCACCAATGATTAGGTAGTTTTTTGATACCATGATTGTAGCGTCAAGTCACTGATAAAGAGTGGTTAAAATAACCCATCAAAATGTAACAGCTGGAAACTGTTTTGAGCTAACCTCAAGAACAGTTCTGGATTAAGTTAAGATTGTATATACAATGTATGTTCTGGTCAAAGATTTAAAGTGGTACAATGACGAAAATCGCGTCTTTCCTATCTAAGCCATTTTGAAACATAAACAAGTAGTCTGCATGAGAAGAAAAACGCTGTTTCCTTTTTTTCAAATATCGCCTTTTGTTCCAGATATGTTCGAGTTTTTAAAATATGCAAATTAGCCAAGTGATGATGTCATACACTTAACCAAATTTTGTTTAAATATGATAAATAGAGATATCTCAGCCAATTTGTATCAGAAATTTTTGATTTTTTGCAGTAAGATTCTACTAAATGTTCTCCATATGAGCTTAACAGTTCTGTTACCAATTGGCATCATACTGGGTTCCAGACCTCCCCCATATTAAAAGCTTTTCTGGCCACCTTTGGCGTTACATTTTGATATTTGCTAACAGCACTTCATAGGCATGATCCAGCAAGTATATAAATATGTTAGCTCGAGTTTGTGGCCTTGTTTTAACATTTTTCAAGCTAAAAATCACTAACATATTGAAATCAAGTGGGTGGGGACTGGAAAAGAGTGAGTTGCCATGGGAACAGAATTTTTTATAGCCATAGATGTGTTTCCTGTAGAACCATTAGACTACCAAGTTTCAGTGGTCTGCGCTGCAAATCGGCCAAGATAGCTCTATTTATATACTCAATATAATATTGGTTTGATTGTATGACGTCATCAGTCATTCATTTGCATATTTTACCCATTTTTCAAACTTAACGAGATGCTTCCGTGAAGCATACACTGGATTGCCTGTGGTACGTGTTACAGAAAATCAGAAGGCACTGAATAGGCTAGTTTCGAATTGTGCAGCAACAAAAGAACAGAGTCGAGGTTCAGGGGAATAATTTGCATTTTCCTTTGTTCTGAACAATACAAAATGCTAATTATTCCCCTGAACCTCGACTCTGTTCTTTTGTTGCTGCACAATTCGAAACTAGCCTATTGTGTGGTATTGAAATACAGCATTCCAGTCTCTGAAGAATAACAAATAAAAGAGAAGCGAGAAACATTGGCTTCTGGGTTGACATGTTGATAATTTTCAAGTTCCCTCACAACTTCTTTTCACCACAAGTGTGCCCTCTGAGCATCTAATAGCCTTGTAATACTAAAATTCACTGAAGTTAAGCCCTTTCGGGCGGGGTTAGTGGCAGGATGGGAGACCAAAACAATAAACCCCTCATAAAACAGAAGCATCTGACCGAATACTATTAACGCTAACAAATGCGAACTCAGCAAGGTACAGATTCTGTTAGCTTGCTTTATGCAAAACAAATATTGATGCAAAAGCAAATAACTATTGATACACAGTTTTTAGAAAGAGCAGAACGAAGTTTCCCGGACGGTCGATCGAGAATAAAATATTTACGACATGAAAACAACATTAATTTTGAACCGTGAATATAGAATATAAAAAGTTACGATCAGCGACAAACATTTTGGGAGATTTTTGCTACGTTCAAATAAATCGCCAAATCGAAAGTGACATGCCGGAATTCAACGGGCGCCGTGATTAAGTTACCGCGGCATGTTTACTCGCCAAACAGTGAGGCATCTGTGTCAAATGATGGCAAGATACCGGGTTTTTGTAAGTTCCTTTTTCTGTCAAGTGTTATAAAGTTTGACAATGAAATGAGCGAAGTCACCAGGTAATTCCATCATTTTGGAAATAGCAGCTACTTTATTATTCATCTGCGTCATAATTTTTCACTGATTTTGGGGCTCATTTTGTTGAAACTCAAGCACGCTTCCAACAGGCCTGTGAACCCTTCCTGCTTACAGAGCAATACTAAAAAACTTCTCCCATATCACATTTCAACCTTAAGCTCGGAAATTCAATACAAAACATGATATTATAATTCACAAAGGCAGAAAATACCACAGAATCCTTTTCCAGCGAAAAATTTATTGTAACAAACAACATATTTGCTCTTAGAGGCGAGAACCTCTTCCTATTTCATTGCGTGCGTGAAGGCAAGAAACTCAATCGTGTCAAATTACCATATACTTCCGGTAAATACAGCTCACTTTGATTTTGGCTCGAAGGGCGATAGATTGTTGTCGAAGTCCATTACTCGTCGCTTTTAAGATTCCACCGCCTGTATATCCAATTGACCTGCCATTCATGAGCTTCATAAGGGTATATTTTGTTCAGAGATCCACTAAAACGCCATTCGCGTTACATGACTTTCGACGCCATTGCCGGTTAAGTTAATCGTTCTACTGTGTTCACCAGAGAAATCTACGCATTTCCCACTACCCTCTCGATCCTAAGAAAATACGCGTAGAAGGCTCTATGCACAAAGACACCACTTAGCAGGGGAGTGACAGGCAAGACTTTTACCGACACGGAAAAAAATAAAAAAAAAAAAGAAAACGAAAAATAAAAAACGACGAAATTAAAGACAGATTCCGACTGGGTTTGCGGCAACCCAGTAAATATCTCCGGAACTAATAAAGATATTTGCAAACGGCAAGTGGCGCTTTTGTTCTTTCATGGAGTTCTATGTGATACACTCAAAAAATCAAGGGGAAAAAATTTGATCATAGTACCACTTTAAAGAAAGTGAAAATCATGTTTCTCAGTCTACCCCATTAAAATTTGCTTCTTGTAATTCTGAAGCCAGGAGAAGAATTTTTCCGTGTCTAAACCTATCAGTTGCGAGATTTCAATATTTTGGAAACCTTCATGGCTGCGATTTGCCCGTACTTGGAAGGGGCATGACTTCCTTAAGTCCTTGAACATGAGCTTTTTATTATCATGAGAACTTCTGGTTGAATGAGCCTGGGACTGAGGGTGAACTTTATTTAAATGATGAAACCTGGTTTTGATCGAGGATACCTAAACTTCGAGCCAGGATTCGAGCTAGGATCCGAGCCAGGATTCGAGCTAGGATCCGAGCCAGGATTCCAGCCAAGATTCGAGCTAAGATGAGCTTTCTCCGCTATTTATTCTCGAATCTCTCGGTTAGGTTAGGTCTATTTAGGTTGGTTCTAGTCTAGTTAGGTCTAGTTAGGGTTAGGGTAGATCTCGGTTAGGTTAGGTTAGGTCTCGGTTAGGTCTCGGTTAGGTCTCGAATCCTGGCTCGGATCCTGGCTCGGATCCTGGCTCGAATCCTGGCTTTATTCTTAGTTTATCTCGTTTTGATCTGTTGGACTCCATGGGCTGCTTGTGATGCTGTTACTATACCATTTGCGATCTTATTGGCCCCCATTCCCTGGATAATACGTTTTGTGGCCCTTGGGTTATCAGGCACTAGTCTCATTTCATGTTGAATAAGAATATATTTTTATAGTAATAAAAACAACGAGGGAACCAAGTGAAAATGTAGTTCAGCCAGGAATTGAATTTGATTCTCCAGATTGTCTGACCTGCAGAGATTCCAACCCCTTTTGAGTTTTGGAGGAAAATAGGGAGTATTTTTTAGCGCCGAAGTCTCGGGGCATTCCCCTCCTCCACGAAATTTTGCAGATTTAGTTTCTCTCAAGTGGCATTTCCGGCGTTTAACACCATTTTGGTGACATTCTATAAGGTCTTCATTCTTACCACTGGAGTCCCGCCATTTTTGGAGGGTGTTCAATGGAGAGACTAGCCGAGACATTATAGGATACTCCTGAGGATACGCATTGAACGCTTTACACTCAGATCGCAAAAAAAAACTCTTAAGATAAGCCCTTTTTCCTTGTTTTCAGAATTTCATGATAAATCGGGAGAATCTGGGATTTGGGGAAGCGGGCAACTCAACTCATGAAATCGGGAGGGTTGGAATCTCTGGACCTGTCTGCCTGGACATTGATAGTTGTCTTGATTCAACACGGCAAAAGTTAGGCTTAATCCCGGCAGCTTCTGCAGGTGCTGGAGCAGAAATTTGGTAAAACAAAAGAAACAAAAACAGAAAACAAAACTCCAAATGAAGATAAGGCTGCGTAGCTGGTGATATTAGGGAGCTTTTGCAACGACAACGGCGACGGCATTGAGAACGTCACAAATTTGCATATTTAGTGGGCAAAAACAGTAGCTTTGCACGCCCTGCACCTGCGTTTTTCACTTTTGTCCATTTCTGCAAGACAACAACGTCAAATAGCCAAGTTTGAGGTTTTATGGAGGACGTCACCACCTGGAGATAAATTTTCATTTTCTCTTCTAAATTAACCGTGACTCGTATCGGTTCCCTTCTTGAGGGACGGTCACCGCATTGTCATGTTACAAAGCGTGGAATAGTCGCGAAGTGATAAACGCAAATTTATACTTTGCGATGACGTTCCGTCCTCGTTGCTACAGCTTCCTATTGTTGGTGCAAGTGGCAAATTCCGCGCAGAGAATGGAAAGTGGTACTATGGGGTATTTTCACAGCGTCCCACCGCATTCTCCGCGCCAACAAGACCGCCAGCTAAATGAAGACTAATCCCAAGTAACACGATGATTTCCGGTACATGCACAAAGACCCTTAATACGGCCATTTCCGAGTTCATGTCTGCCTCCTCTTTAAAGCGAGTCTAAGTGCGAAGTTTTTCTTATAAAAATTAGTTTTCATTCATATGTAAAGTAGAACTAATTACCATCACAAAAACTTTGCACTTCGACTCGCTTTAAAGAGGAGGCGGATATGAACTCGGAAATGGCCTATTCCGAGTTGAACTTTTAGCCGTCTGTCTTTTGATGAAGTCACATTTCGATTTCTAACTAATGCGACCCTTTACTACTTCTATTCTTTTCTAGAGTAAGAAAAATAATTAAAGATTTGCATGCTTGCACGCCTCCGTTCGCCTTCGTTCGCTGTAGAAGACTGTTTTCTACTGAAAATTCAATTGTTGGTCTCCAGAGTTAGAATGGACTGTCGATAAATTCACCAGGACGTATTATTTGTGGTATAAGTTGTTTTTCCCGCACGGTTAGTCCGTTGTATTCATGTATGTACCGTCTGTGGTCAATATTCCAACTATTACTTCTCTAATTAACGAACAATTGCAATAGTTAGTTCATACACTTCACATAAAAAGGAAGAACTATTCACCTCTCTCTAAGGTCACGCACGCACTGGGCAAATTTTCGTTTATTTTCCGAGGAAATCTGTCATCATTTCCGTGATACAAGTGAGCACGGTGAATTTTTTCCCACCAAATGTTGTCAAGCCTTACCAAACTTTAAAGCCGCCGTCGCCCTGCTTCGGAACAGGACAAAGATTTGTCAGGCATGAAAACTATACATATTTTACAATTTACACTGCATCATCTAAAGAAAAAGCCGTTCAAAAACAATGCGTACATTTTCAAAACAATAAAATGGCCGGACATTCATAAACGCAGTGGTTTATGAATCACCTTTAATTCGAATCTTTATTCTCGGGTTACGTTTAATTAAAAGACATTGGTCCACGTGGACATGAAAAGATCTTACCATCTTTAATACGAATCACAAATAAAAAAAACAACAACAATTAAATCACGAATTCACGAGAAAATAAATCGCCCCGTCACGCTTCGCGTAAAAAGTATAGGGGACGCTCAATTAACTCCGAGCTTGGACAAACTTACAAAAAGGATTTACTGCAAGACACCTCTGGCTATTTATCACTATCATTTATCTAATTTCACTGAATCCGTATCAAGAATTAAAATGTAACTATTTTCAAATTTTGAACAAATATTCCATTAGATGAATAAATCAGTTTGAAACCAATGCATATGGCAAGTGAGTGAGTCCGTCCGTATAAGCAATACAATAACACAGCCTGCAAATATACTTCAGTACTGCGCTCAAATCAAAGGGTTGCCGTCTTCTTCTTGCTTTGGACTAAATAGCGCTCATAATCCTTTTCAATCTCTCATCAAAATGTAACAGCTGGAAACTGTTTTGAGCTAACCTCAAGAACAGTTCTGGATTAAGTTAAGATTGTATATACAATGTATGTTCTGGTCAAAGATTTAAAGTGGTACTATGACGAAAATCGCGTCTTTCCTATCTAAGCCATTTTGAAACATAAACAAGTAGTCTGCATGAGAAGAAAAACGCTGTTTCCTTTTTTTCAAATATCGCCTTTTGTTCCAGATATGTTCGAGTTTTTAAAATATGCAAATTAGCCAAGTGATGATGTCATACACTTAACCAAATTTTGTTTAAATATGATAAATAGAGATATCTCAGCCAATTTGTATCAGAAATTTTTGATTTTTTGCAGTAAGATTCTACTAAATGTTCTCCATATGAGCTTAACAGTTCTGTTACCAATTGGCATCATACTGGGTTCCAGACCTCCCCCATATTAAAAGCTTTTCTGGCCACCTTTGGCGTTACATTTTGATATTTGCTAACAGCACTTCATAGGCATGATCCAGCAAGTATATAAATATGTTAGCTCGAGTTTGTGGCCTTGTTTTAACATTTTTCAAGCTAAAAATCACTAACATATTGAAATCAAGTGGGTGGGGACTGGAAAAGAGTGAGTTGCCATGGGAACAGAATTTTTTATAGCCATAGATGTGTTTCCTGTAGAACCATTAGACTACCAAGTTTCAGTGGTCTGCGCTGCAAATTGGCCAAGATAGCTCTATTTATATACTCAATATAATATTGGTTTGATTGTATGACGTCATCAGTCATTCATTTGCATATTTTACCCATTTTTCAAACTTAACGAGATGCTTCCGTGAAGCATACACTGGATTGCCTGTGGTACGTGTTACAGAAAATCAGAAGGCACTGAATAGGCTAGTTTCGAATTGTGCAGCAACAAAAGAACAGAGATGAGGTTCAGGGGAATAATTTGCATTTTCCTTTGTTCTGAACAATACAAAATGCTAATTATTCCCCTGAACCTCGACTCTGTTCTTTTGTTGCTGCACAATTCGAAACTAGCCTATTGTGTGGTATTGAAATACAGCATTCCAGTCTCTGAAGAATAACAAATAAAAGAGAAGCGAGAAACATTGGCTTCTGGGTTGACATGTTGATAATTTTCAAGTTCCCTCACAACTTCTTTTCACCACAAGTGTGCCCTCTGAGCATCTAATAGCCTTGTAATACTAAAATTCACTGAAGTAAAGCCCTTTCGGGCGGGGTTAGTGGCAGGATGGGAGACCAAAACAATAAACCCCTCATAAAACAGAAGCATCTGACCGAATACTATTAACGCTAACAAATGCGAACTCAGCAAGGTACAGATTCTGTTAGCTTGCTTTATGCAAAACAAATATTGATGCAAAAGCAAATAACTATTGATACACAGTTTTTAGAAAGAGCAGAACGAAGTTTCCCGGACGGTCGATCGAGAATAAAATATTTACGACATGAAAACAACATTAATTTTGAACCGTGAATATAGAATATAAAAAGTTACGATCAGCGACAAACATTTTGGGAGATTTTTGCTACGTTCAAATAAATCGCCAAATCGAAAGTGACATGCCGGAATTCAACGGGCGCCGTGATTAAGTTACCGCGGCATGTTTACTCGCCAAACAGTGAGGCATCTGTGTCAAATGATGGCAAGATACCGGGTTTTTGTAAGTTCCTTTTTCTGTCAAGTGTTATAAAGTTTGACAATGAAATGAGCGAAGTCACCAGGTAATTCCATCATTTTGGAAATAGCAGCTACTTTATTATTCATCTGCGTCATAATTTTTCACTGATTTTGGGGCTCATTTTGTTGAAACTCAAGCACGCTTCCAACAGGCCTGTGAACCCTTCCTGCTTACAGAGCAATACTAAAAAACTTCTCCCATATCACATTTCAACCTTAAGCTCGGAAATTCAATACAAAACATGATATTATAATTCACAAAGGCAGAAAATACCACAGAATCCTTTTCCAGCGAAAAATTTATTGTAACAAACAACATATTTGCTCTTAGAGGCGAGAACCTCTTCCTATTTCATTGCGTGCGTGAAGGCAAGAAACTCAATCGTGTCAAATTACCATATACTTCCGGTAAATACAGCTCACTTTGATTTTGGCTCGAAGGGCGATAGATTGTTGTCGAAGTCCATTACTCGTCGCTTTTAAGATTCCACCGCCTGTATATCCAATTGACCTGCCATTCATGAGCTTCATAAGGGTATATTTTGTTCAGAGATCCACTAAAACGCCATTCGCGTTACATGACTTTCGACGCCATTGCCGGTTAAGTTAATCGTTCTACTGTGTTCACCAGAGAAATCTACGCATTTCCCACTACCCTCTCGATCCTAAGAAAATACGCGTAGAAGGCTCTATGCACAAAGACACCACTTAGCAGGGGAGTGACAGGCAAGACTTTTACCGACACGGAAAAAAATAAAAAAAAAAAAGAAAACGAAAAATAAAAAACGACGAAATTAAAGACAGATTCCGACTGGGTTTGCGGCAACCCAGTAAATATCTCCGGAACTAATAAAGATATTTGCAAACGGCAAGTGGCGCTTTTGTTCTTTCATGGAGTTCTATGTGATACACTCAAAAAATCAAGGGGAAAAAATTTGATCATAGTACCACTTTAAAGAAAGTGAAAATCATGTTTCTCAGTCTACCCCATTAAAATTTGCTTCTTGTAATTCTGAAGCCAGGAGAAGAATTTTTCCGTGTCTAAACCTATCAGTTGCGAGATTTCAATATTTTGGAAACCTTCATGGCTGCGATTTGCCCGTACTTGGAAGGGGCATGACTTCCTTAAGTCCTTGAACATGAGCTTTTTATTATCATGAGAACTTCTGGTTGAATGAGCCTGGGACTGAGGGTGAACTTTATTTAAATGATGAAACCTGGTTTTGATCGAGGATACCTAAACTTCGAGCCAGGATTCGAGCTAGGATCCGAGCCAGGATTCGAGCTAGGATCCGAGCCAGGATTCCAGCCAAGATTCGAGCTAAGATGAGCTTTCTCCGCTATTTATTCTCGAATCTCTCGGTTAGGTTAGGTCTATTTAGGTTGGTTCTAGTCTAGTTAGGTCTAGTTAGGGTTAGGGTAGATCTCGGTTAGGTTAGGTTAGGTCTCGGTTAGGTCTCGGTTAGGTCTCGAATCCTGGCTCGGATCCTGGCTCGGATCCTGGCTCGAATCCTGGCTTTATTCTTAGTTTATCTCGTTTTGATCTGTTGGACTCCATGGGCTGCTTGTGATGCTGTTACTATACCATTTGCGATCTTATTGGCCCCCATTCCCTGGATAATACGTTTTGTGGCCCTTGGGTTATCAGGCACTAGTCTCATTTCATGTTGAATAAGATATATTTTTATAGTAATAAAAACAACGAGGGAACCAAGTGAAAATGTAGTTCAGCCAGGAATTGAATTTGATTCTCCAGATTGTCTGACCTGCAGAGATTCCAACCCCTTTTGAGTTTTGGAGGAAAATAGGGAGTATTTTTTAGCGCCGAAGTCTCGGGGCATTCCCCTCCTCCACGAAATTTTGCAGATTTAGTTTCTCTCAAGTGGCATTTCCGGCGTTTAACACCATTTTGGTGACATTCTATAAGGTCTTCATTCTTACCACTGGAGTCCCGCCATTTTTGGAGGGTGTTCAATGGAGAGACTAGCCGAGACATTATAGGATACTCCTGAGGATACGCATTGAACGCTTTACACTCAGATCGCAAAAAAAAACTCTTAAGATAAGCCCTTTTTCCTTGTTTTCAGAATTTCATGATAAATCGGGAGAATCTGGGATTTGGGGAAGCGGGCAACTCAACTCATGAAATCGGGAGGGTTGGAATCTCTGGACCTGTCTGCCTGGACATTGATAGTTGTCTTGATTCAACACGGCAAAAGTTAGGCTTAATCCCGGCAGCTTCTGCAGGTGCTGGAGCAGAAATTTGGTAAAACAAAAGAAACAAAAACAGAAAACAAAACTCCAAATGAAGATAAGGCTGCGTAGCTGGTGATATTAGGGAGCTTTTGCAACGACAACGGCGACGGCATTGAGAACGTCACAAATTTGCATATTTAGTGGGCAAAAACAGTAGCTTTGCACGCCCTGCACCTGCGTTTTTCACTTTTGTCCATTTCTGCAAGACAACAACGTCAAATAGCCAAGTTTGAGGTTTTATGGAGGACGTCACCACCTGGAGATAAATTTTCATTTTCTCTTCTAAATTAACCGTGACTCGTATCGGTTCCCTTCTTGAGGGACGGTCACCGCATTGTCATGTTACAAAGCGTGGAATAGTCGCGAAGTGATAAACGCAAATTTATACTTTGCGATGACGTTCCGTCCTCGTTGCTACAGCTTCCTATTGTTGGTGCAAGTGGCAAATTCCGCGCAGAGAATGGAAAGTGGTACTATGGGGTATTTTCACAGCGTCCCACCGCATTCTCCGCGCCAACAAGACCGCCAGCTAAATGAAGACTAATCCCAAGTAACACGATGATTTCCGGTACATGCACAAAGACCCTTAATACGGCCATTTCCGAGTTCATGTCTGCCTCCTCTTTAAAGCGAGTCTAAGTGCGAAGTTTTTCTTATAAAAATTAGTTTTCATTCATATGTAAAGTAGAACTAATTACCATCACAAAAACTTTGCACTTCGACTCGCTTTAAAGAGGAGGCGGATATGAACTCGGAAATGGCCTATTCCGAGTTGAACTTTTAGCCGTCTGTCTTTTGATGAAGTCACATTTCGATTTCTAACTAATGCGACCCTTTACTACTTCTATTCTTTTCTAGAGTAAGAAAAATAATTAAAGATTTGCATGCTTGCACGCCTCCGTTCGCCTTCGTTCGCTGTAGAAGACTGTTTTCTACTGAAAATTCAATTGTTGGTCTCCAGAGTTAGAATGGACTGTCGATAAATTCACCAGGACGTATTATTTGTGGTATAAGTTGTTTTTCCCGCACGGTTAGTCCGTTGTATTCATGTATGTACCGTCTGTGGTCAATATTCCAACTATTACTTCTCTAATTAACGAACAATTGCAATAGTTAGTTCATACACTTCACATAAAAAGGAAGAACTATTCACCTCTCTCTAAGGTCACGCACGCACTGGGCAAATTTTCGTTTATTTTCCGAGGAAATCTGTCATCATTTCCGTGATACAAGTGAGCACGGTGAATTTTTTCCCACCAAATGTTGTCAAGCCTTACCAAACTTTAAAGCCGCCGTCGCCCTGCTTCGGAACAGGACAAAGATTTGTCAGGCATGAAAACTATACATATTTTACAATTTACACTGCATCATCTAAAGAAAAAGCCGTTCAAAAACAATGCGTACATTTTCAAAACAATAAAATGGCCGGACATTCATAAACGCAGTGGTTTATGAATCACCTTTAATTCGAATCTTTATTCTCGGGTTACGTTTAATTAAAAGACATTGGTCCACGTGGACATGAAAAGATCTTACCATCTTTAATACGAATCACAAATAAAAAAAACAACAACAATTAAATCACGAATTCACGAGAAAATAAATCGCCCCGTCACGCTTCGCGTAAAAAGTATAGGGGACGCTCAATTAACTCCGAGCTTGGACAAACTTACAAAAAGGATTTACTGCAAGACACCTCTGGCTATTTATCACTATCATTTATCTAATTTCACTGAATCCGTATCAAGAATTAAAATGTAACTATTTTCAAATTTTGAACAAATATTCCATTAGATGAATAAATCAGTTTGAAACCAATGCATATGGCAAGTGAGTGAGTCCGTCCGTATAAGCAATACAATAACACAGCCTGCAAATATACTTCAGTACTGCGCTCAAATCAAAGGGTTGCCGTCTTCTTCTTGCTTTGGACTAAATAGCGCTCATAATCCTTTTCAATCTCTCATAAACATAGTTTACACTAAAAATGGGACATTGAATTGAAAATGAGTTCCAAAGAACAAAAATATATCTAATACATTCTTGACAATTGTTGGCGCGAATCAACAATTAAAAATTCGGTTTTCGAGTCGTTTATTCGCAGGCGATTAAAGGAAGTAGCCACGCATGGACATCAGAAACGCAGGACTCAATAGCGGCTAGGGCACGGTATTGTGAAAAACCACTATCTGGCCTGAACGAGAGATAGAGATGCGTGTCATCGGCATGCTTATGAACAGAGAGAAGACGGTTAGAAATTACGCGATAGAGCCAGAAACATGAAAAAAAATCACCAGAAGATTGATCTTTGATGAGAACTCGTTGCTTTCGATCGGACAAATAAGATGCGAACCAGTCCAAGGCTGAAGCAGTAAATTCCAAAATCATTTTCAAGGACATTAAGGAGAATCTGATGGTCCATTGTGTTGAAAGCGGCACTTAAGGACATTCGCGGTAATTGTTTGTACGCAACGTTACTGCACAGGTAACGCGACTGAAATATGTCACGCATTACTTAAAGCATTATTACTGGGTTGCCTCATGGCAAACCCAGTCGAGGTCTGCGTTTAGTTTGTTTGTTTCTTTTTTTTTTTTTTTTTTTTTTTCCGTGTCGGTAAAAGTCTTGCCTGTCACTCCCCTGGTAAGTTGTGCCTTTGTGGATAGAGCCTTCTGCGAGTATTTTCTTAGGATCGAGAGGGTAGTGGAAATGCGTAGATTTCTCTGGTGGACACAGTAGAATCATTAACTTAGCCTGCAATGGCGTCGAAAGTCATGTAACGCGAATGGCGTTTTAGTGGATCCTTAAACAAAATATACCCTTATGGAGCTCAATAATATAAAGTCAGTTGGATAAAATAGGCAGGAATCTCAAAAGCGACGAGCACTGGACTTCGACAACAATCTATCGCCCGTCGAGACGAAATCAAAGTGAGCTGCATTTACCTGAAGTACATGGTAATTTGACACGATTGAGTTTCACGCACGCAATGAAATAAGAAGAGGTTTTCGCCTCCAAGAGCAAATATGTTGTTTGTTTCAATAAATATTTCGCTGGAAAAGGATTCTGTGGTATTTTCTGCCTTTGAGAATTATAATATCATGTTGTGTATTGAATTTTCGAGCTTAAGGTTCAAATGTGATATGGGAGAAGTTTTTTAGAATTGCTCTGTAAGCAGGAAGGGTTCACAGGCCTGTTGGAAGCGTGCTTGAGTTTCAACAAAATGAGCCCCAAAATCAATGAAAACTTGTGACGCAGATGAGTAATAAAGTAGCTGCTATTTCCAAAATGATGGATTTACCTGGTGATAAATAACGTCTTGGAGAGTAAATTTTGACTTTGCATAAACAAGAGTTGGGCGATTGTGATCTTTGTTTTGACTTCGCTCATTTCATTGTCAACCTTTATAACACTTGACAGAAAAAGAAACTTACAAAAACCCCTTTATCTTGCCATCATTTGACACAGATGCTTCACTGTTTGGCGAGTAAACATGCCGCGGTAACTTAATCACGGCGCCCGCTGAATTCCGGCCACGTCACTTTCGATTTTGCAATTTACTTGAACGTAGCAAAAATCTCCAAAAATGTTTGTCGCTGATCGTAACTTTTGATATTCTATATTCACAGTTCAAAATTAATGTTGTTTTCATGTCGTAAATATTTTATTCTCGATCGACCGTCTGGGAAACTTCCTTCTGCTCTTTCTGAAGACTGTGTATCAATATTTACCTTGCTGAGTTCGCATTTGTTAGCGTTAATAGTATTTTCGGTCAGATGTTTCTCTTTTTTATGGGGGGTTTATTGTTTTGGTCTCCCATCCCAACACTAGCCCCGCGAGACAGGACTTGACTTCAGTGAAGTTTAGTAGTACAAAGTTTTCGGATGCTCATAGGGCACACTTGTGGTGAGATGAAGTTGTGAGGGAACTTGAAAATTATCAACATGTCAGCCCAGAAGCCAATGTTTCTCGCTTCTCTTTTATTTGTTATTCTTCAGAGACTGGAATCCTGTATTTCAATACCACACAATTCAGTGCCTTCTGATTTTCTGTAGCACGTACCACAGGCAAGCCAGTGTATGCTTCACAGAAGCATCTAGTTGAAGTTGAAGTTTTAAGACCTTTGCAAAAACCGTGGACGAGCTTTGGATCAGAGAAGACCGTGATCAGTCCAAATTGATTATGAAATATTAATGAAAGTCAAGTTGGCTACAGCATGACTGATATTCGCGTTGTTTTATCAGTCGTGCAGTAGTCCACTTGACTTTGAAAAATATTTTTCAAGTATTAATTAAAATAACATGGCAACAAAAACGCCGGGGAAAAAAACCCAGGCTGGCAAAAGAATAGCACATTTATTTCCAAGTCATCATGAAAGAGAGAGAGAGAGAGAGAGAGAGAGAGAGAGAGAGAGAGAGAGAGAGAGAGAGAGAGAGAGAGAGAGAGAGAGAGAGAGAGAGAGAGAGAGAGATTACCTGGTAAAAATTAAGATTAATCCTGTGTTATTTATACAAAAATATAAGACAAAAGGTGTAAGAAAAAAAGGGTAAGACAGCGCAGTGTCTTCACATAATCGTATTACGTAATATGTACAAATAAAATTTGATACAAATCTAAGTTACAAAAATACTCAATTAGTAAACAATGCGTGAAATAAAAACTGAAGAAAAAAAGGAGAAAAGAAAGAGCTAACTCTATTCCTAAGTAAGCCTTATTTCCCGAAACCGAAATTAAGGCTAGACAAAAGGGCGTATGTAGATCATGCAATCAGGTAACCCTACAGAGAGCACAAACGGAATCCCAAGAGAAGCCTCTGGAATAATGCTGGTGCAAAAAACAACAAAATCCCCGCCCAGGGCCTCTAAAAAAATACAGATAATTGAAATAAAATCCCTAAATGGGGCTTATGAGAATCCCGACTTTTGCTAAATTAACAAAATCATGAACAAGGGCCTTTGAGCGCCGCTGAAGAGAAGGCCAACTGGTTACACAATTACTCCGATGAATATGTAAAATGCCAACCGTTAATTAACCTTCTTCTATATTTTGAATTTTGAAATTCGGATCTTTTGTTCAAGCCGTTAGCTTGGAGGGTGCATAACTGCGATCACCAAAAAGCCTCTCTTGTGAGTAAAACCTTATCCATATTATTAACGTTATCGTTATCAAATTTCTCAATGACAATGAATTCAAAGTCATACATATGTTGTTCTTTTTTGTTAAAATGGACGGCCAATTCACCACGTGGCCTTGTTGGTCAACATGGCCTGCAAGACACCTCTGGCTATTTATCACTATCATTTATCTAATTTCACTGAATCCGTATCAAGAATTAAAATGTAACTATTTTCAAATTTTGAACAAATATTCCATTAGATGAATAAATCAGTTTGAAACCAATGCATATGGCAAGTGAGTGAGTCCGTCCGTATAAGCAATACAATAACACAGCCTGCAAATATACTTCAGTACTGCGCTCAAATCAAAGGGTTGCCGTCTTCTTCTTGCTTTGGACTAAATAGCGCTCATAATCCTTTTCAATCTCTCATAAACATAGTTTACACTAAAAATGGGACATTGAATTGAAAATGAGTTCCAAAGAACAAAAATATATCTAATACATTCTTGACAATTGTTGGCGCGAATCAACAATTAAAAATTCGGTTTTCGAGTCGTTTATTCGCAGGCGATTAAAGGAAGTAGCCACGCATGGACATCAGAAACGCAGGACTCAATAGCGGCTAGGGCACGGTATTGTGAAAAACCACTATCTGGCCTGAACGAGAGATAGAGATGCGTGTCATCGGCATGCTTATGAACAGAGAGAAGACGGTTAGAAATTACGCGATAGAGCCAGAAACATGAAAAAAAATCACCAGAAGATTGATCTTTGATGAGAACTCGTTGCTTTCGATCGGACAAATAAGATGCGAACCAGTCCAAGGCTGAAGCAGTAAATTCCAAAATCATTTTCAAGGACATTAAGGAGAATCTGATGGTCCATTGTGTTGAAAGCGGCACTTAAGGACATTCGCGGTAATTGTTTGTACGCAACGTTACTGCACAGGTAACGCGACTGAAATATGTCACGCCTCTAAAAAAATACAGATAATTGAAATAAAATCCCTAAATGGGGCTTATGAGAATCCCGACTTTTGCTAAATTAACAAAATCATGAACAAGGGCCTTTGAGCGCCGCTGAAGAGAAGGCCAACTGGTTACACAATTACTCCGATGAATATGTAAAATGCCAACCGTTAATTAACCTTCTTCTATATTTTGAATTTTGAAATTCGGATCTTTTGTTCAAGCCGTTAGCTTGGAGGGTGCATAACTGCGATCACCAAAAAGCCTCTCTTGTGAGTAAAACCTTATCCATATTATTAACGTTATCGTTATCAAATTTCTCAATGACAATGAATTCAAAGTCATACATATGTTGTTCTTTTTTGTTAAAATGGACGGCCAATTCACCACGTGGCCTTGTTGGTCAACATGGCCGATGTAAGTATTCGAAATTTGACCTTGAATTTGTTCCACGTTGAGTCTAGGTATTGAACCTTGCATCGTTTACAGATGACTAAATAGATGACATTCTTCGACCTACATTTTAATTCTTGTCTTATAGAGTAAAAACGACCTGTGCATCCGCTGTGAAAGATCTTATTCTCTACCAGATAATTCTTACATAGATCGCATTTGTTCCTACATTTAAAACATCCCGCGGGAGTGTTATAATTATTATTGCTGTAAATGGATCTTTTAGGCCCTGCTAAGATCTATTTTATGTTTTTGGGTCTTCTGCAAGAGGGAATAATTGACCCCTTTGGGAAAATCTGGGAACGCAATGGCGATTCAGTATATAAGATACTGGTAAATGAGGGTTATAGTCGACCACAAGAGGAAAAACGATTTTTTTGTTTTTCGGTTTTCAGCCAAGTAAGTCTTCCCTGGGTAGAGCTTTGGCGTTTTCAATTTGCTTACTGACTTCCGATGGATTGTAACCTCTCTCAACGAGATATGATCTAACTCTAGACGAGATCTATGATATGATGTAGCTCTCAAAGAGAGATAAAGGTAGATTTTAGCGAGAGCGTCCTTAAATCGAGTAGCACTAAAAGCGTGATTTCGTGATTGTCCATAGCCATGAGAATATCGCTTTGAACCTTAAGCAAGGCAGTTTCAGTTGCGTGAGATTTTCGGAAGCCTGACTGGAATTTACGTAAAGGAGCATTGCGTTCGCAATGTGAAAGCAGTTGAGTAAGAACTGCCTTTCCAACAACCTTAGAGATGAAAGGCAGATTGCTAACTGGACGGATTTTTTTATAAGTTAACTCAAGGCCTTTCTTGAGTAGTGGTTCACGATCGCGTGCCTACTGGACACCGTTACATATTGAGAGAGACCAAAAGTCTCCAGTAACTCTTTGAATCTTCTTGAATTATTACTATGCATTAAGTCCAAATGGAAATTGAAGTCCCCTGCTATCATCAGCGGTTCAGGACACATAATAACATTTTCAAGGTAGGTGGAAAACGCATCCAAAAATACCGAAGTATAGAAGTGCTGGGAGGGCGATAGAGAGCTATACTTCGGATTCAGCGATTAGAAGCTTTGAGAATCCAGTCAGAGAATTCAAAAGAATCATGTTCTTTTCCAGCCACAAAAAAAGCAACAAAAGAGTCATGACACAAAATGCCGGTGCCACCGCCAGGTCGATCTGATTGCCGCGGAAAGCTCTTCAATAGATAACCACGAGAAGAAAGACTTGTGATACAAACCGAATCCAGGTTTGTCAGCCATGTTTCCGTTAGAACGCAGAAACCAATGTTATTGTCAGCAGCATGGTCAATAATAGTTTCAGCTTTGATAAATCACCTCCATACAAATGGAGTGTTTTGAATGGTTTTCAAAGAGTTTTTTTAGGAAAAAAAATACCGCTGACAGTTTTCAAGTAAAGTGCAAAAGTGGGATTACGCAGGAATAAGCAAATTACGCGATCGTACGCGATTCCAAGCCAATTTCACGTAATCGCGTTATTGTGTAAGGTAAGAAGCCTTGAACACCTAAGAATAAGAGACCAAAAAGGGACCTCGTTATCATGCCTGGAGATCCCATAAGCTTTCGAAGCAAGCCACGTGCAATATAATTAAAAAAAACCACACATCTGGCTCTAACCACAATTTTGTTTTCCTTTGAGTCAAATTACACTTTACTGCATTTTCAGTTGTGAATTGCACACTAGGCGCAAATTGTGACTTCTAAAGTACAGGTTTCTAATAAATCCTAGAAAGAGTGGATTCTGAAGACCAACTTGCTGTTTTCAATATTTCATCTACTGAAACTGAGGCATTTCTGGCTGCGGATACTGGAGCAACTCTAGTACTGTGGGGCTTACACAATATATCAATGCCAGAAAATTTAAGAATATCTTTGACACATCTACCAAGTAATTCTCTCCGAATCGCCTGCCAGGCTTAGGGTCAGAAAGATAATTGAAGGGAGGGGAACGATGATTAAATAATTGTCTCTACTGAAGTCATCTACTATGCCCAGTAGGAATTGGCGCGAGAATGTCTATTTATCTAAAACAAACTCAGAAAAAAAAAACATATGTAAGTCCTCTGTGCCTGGGGATATCCGTTCGCGTCGGTTGCAAAATAAATAAATAAAATGAAAATTGAAGTCTTCTTAGAACGTGATCGACATTGGGTTCTTCCTTCCCAAGATAGAACTGAACTTTACTGTTGAGTTGCGGATTTGATTTGTATACAAAGACAAGTGACCAGCCGCAACCAAGGGACTTTCTCGACCGAGGAAAAGAGAGGACCCTGGGATCGAGGATGTAGAATAGTCTATTTGTAAATTAATTGTCAGAGAGTCTGAGAAAACACCCTCCGCATTTTCCGATTTCATACTTACTGCTTCAACAACTGCATTTTTCTAATTTAATTTGGCATTAAAATTAAGATAGACTTATTAGACGCTCAATACACCATATAAAATTGGATATAATTATATGTGACTAGGTAAAATAAGATCAAAGAAAAATCGCGTAATCTGCCGCGCAATTTGCTGTCAGTGCTCCGCGATTTCCCCATTGTTTTCTCGTGAAACATCAGAAGCCATGGGTGTAGGCACTATTTATGGCCCGAGCTTTGCTGAACATGGCTTTAATTAACTGCGGTTAGTGAATTTATCTCCTGTAACAAATTCAAACTCCCTTTTCTCTGGTCCGTGAAGACCGAAAGCGGGATGCTCACGGCGGTGTCTGCGCTTTCATTAAGGAGGGCAAGTGCAAGTACCAACAACTGAGCGAATTGACCTGTTGCGATGATCATGAAAGTTTATGGCTTTATTTAAGTCCAAACCGTCCCCCTCGAGGCTTGTCCTGCATGGTTGCTGCCTGCATGGTTGCTGCCTGCATGGTTGCTCCCGCATAGTTGCTACCATCCACCAAAGGCAGACGATATATCAATTTTCGATCATATGTTTCAATCGCTTGTCCTGATTGAGTCTAAATATCCAAACTGTGGTTTTTTTAATATCTAGCGATTTGAATCGATTGGACCTTAAACACGAAGACGTACTATAAAAGGCGTGGTGCCTTAGGCACATGCAAATGATAATATATCAAGCAACCTTGGACGCAACAGAGCTCTGTGATAAATTGTGCAATAAAAAAGCCCGTTATGTATATGCCCCCGTAATATGTCATAAAATATTATCTGTCATTCTTTTATAAAATAGAGTCCCTTATTCTTGCGCTAGAAATATCTTTTAGGGCTCCGTCTCTGTGTTGCTGTTTGTTGATCACCATCTTGGATAATTAATCAGTTGTGCTTGAATGAATTCGAACAAAGGCAGAGCCTGAAGCCATCCCTTTTATAGTGCGTCTTCGTGTTTAACAGTTTGTTGACACATTTTCACCTGAAACAAATCGTTAAGGTGCCTCCTCACAAAGATGCTACGTTAGACCTTGTGCTAACGAACATGCATGAATTTTACACTTCACTAACGGGCCTTCCCACTGTTTGGTCTCTCAGACCACAGCACTGTGATAGCTTCTCCGACGTCTCAGAAAGTTAACACCAACACCAAGATAGTAGTTAGTAAGCGCGATCAACGGCCAAGTTGTAAGGTAGCGATGGAGAGATATATATGTAAACAGTATTGATTGCCCATTGTTGTTCTCTTCGCTTGGAAGTTGGGAGGATAAGTGGGCCGTATTTCAGCAAGCTATCCTCACCGGAATTGATATTTTAATGTCTGCAAAGAAAGTGCGCGTGTGCTCAGCCGACGCGCCATGGATTACCCCGAGACTTAAGAACTTGATCCGGAAAATTTCAAAATGCCTTCACCAGCTACGGTACGAATTCTACTGTGTTCAAGCATTACAAAATTTTAGTAAACCGCGAGAGGAAAACTTGTGGAGAGAGGTATTATGAGTCCAGGATACAACATCTAAAGGATGAACATCCTAAAAGATGGTGGGACGAAATGAAGCGTCTGAGTGGAGCAAATTGAAGACCAAGAATGGCGATTTGTGTAGTCAAATTAATGCGTATCTCTTTTCAGACCTTTCCCAAGTGGAGCAGGCTAACTTCGTCAATCGAGCCTTCCTCGAACCGCTAGTGGAATATAAGTTGCCACTTCTGTTTGAAAGTCTCTCTATAGAGAATATTCCATAGATCCTATGTGTTTCTGAAGAAACCGTTTAAAGGACGCTACTAAAAGTCAACCACACTAAAGCTGCCGGACCGGACATGATCCCTAACTGACTAATCAAGGAGTACGGCGATATCTTGGCCTTTCCGATTACGGCGATTCTAAATGCTTCCTATAGCCAACAGCGCCTCCGATCTGTTAGGAAAATGCCGATGTCTCATCCGTGCCGAAAACGAAACCAATTCTGGACGTGATGAAAGATTTAAGACCTATTTCTCAAACGCCTTGTATCTCTTAACTGGCAGCAGACTTCGTTGTAGACGACTTTCTCAAGCCTGCTGTATTAAACGTTATTGATAGTAGCCAGTATGGGGCAGTCCCGAAATCGTCAAGTACTTTGACTTTGATAAGCATATTGCATACATGGTCCCTGGAGACTGACAGAAATGGATCGACTGTAACAACTCTACTTTTCGATTATCGGAAGGCGTTCGATATAATAGAGCATTCTATATTAGTCAACAAGTTACGTAATTTAGCCGTACCACGTAGTATAATTAACTGGATCATTGATTTTCTGTCTAATCCATTACAAAGAACCAAACTAGAAAAAGGTTCTTATTCCAAGTGGGGCCCAATCCTCTCCGGGGTACCGCAGGGTACCAAACTGGGCCATGGCTTTTTGAATTGATAATAAACGATTTAGATGTAAAAACTCCACATTTATGGAAATTTGTTGATGACACAACAGTATCCGAAGTCGTTCCGAAAGGGAATACCAGTAAGGCACAGAGTATAGTTAATCAGGTTATTGAGTGGTCCCATGTGAACAGAGTGCAACTCAACCCTGATAAATGTAAGGAGCTCCGAATTTCTCTTGCCCGGAACCCAGTTGAACTGGATGCGGTTGTTATCGATAGAAAAGAAGTGTAAGTAGTAAGTAACGGACTTACCATAAGTGCCAACCTAACTTGGAATGTGAGCATTGAAGAAGTAGTTAAGAAAGGTAGTGAGAGATTATATTTCCTAGTACAGCTCAGACGCGCGAATTACAGCCAACGGATCTAATTCTTTTCTACAATACGTGCATAAGGTCCGTAGTTGATTACGCCGTTCAGGTATTTTATAACGCCATGCTGCAATTTCTCATAAACGAGCTCGTTCGCATTGAGAAAAAGGCGATCTCAATCATTATTCCCGGCAAGAGCTACAATAACACACGCGAGATTCTTGGTGTAACACCATTGGTGGATAATTTTGATTAGTTGTGTGATAAGCTTTTCCATAGCATCGCAATCCGATAAAGATCATAGACTGGACAGCTTACTTTCACCATTATATAAGAATTCAAGTACAATTTAAGAAACCATAGCCGTTATAGTATTCCTCATATCCGCACCAATAAGCCGAATGAAAGAACTGTTTTATAATTGCCATGGCCCGCCAAGAAAATCGAATTTTATAGGTAAATTTTTATTGGTGGAACTTGTAATAATCATTGTAGGTTATTTTCCAAATTATATATCATAGTTGCAAGAAATGTAATTGAGGTTTTATTATAATGGTTATTGTTTACTACTTCTCTTTTAGAAAAGTTAGCATCTACATTATACTTTGACTATTATTGCAATTTTTATAAATTTTAGTGTGTAAACAATTGCGTAAATTAGCCTATGGGCTGCAATGTGATATTAATAAACACCTACTTTCCTTCACTTTGCTTTACTTTTTTAGATTTCGTTGGTGATATAATAAATAGATTTCGATGGTGATATAATAAATAGCCACATTAGTGGCCAAATAACGCCAAAATTGTTTATAGCTGATTGTCTTTTTTTCAGGATCTCGACGTCTTAGCAAACTAGAGATCACTAGCAATGTGCACAGCTTTCACTATTTATCTACCGGGGAGAAATATCGACATACATAAAATTATTACTCGAACATACCGGCTAATTAATAATAACAACTTTATTTAATTGTCAATGGATTAAGCACAAGCGCACTAATTGGGCACAACAACCTCCTTGCTTTTCTTATGTTAATGATGATGTTCTCATGCTAATTTGTACTAATTTGCATGAGAAAAGCAGTGTAGTTTTTATCAAAGCAAGGTCATCTCTCCAGCCTCACTTTCATTTAAAGGTCAGGTAACTTTGCACACAACTGTAAAATGGTCAAATTCGTTTCCAGGGTCCTCTCTCTTCGTCACTCGAGAAAGTATCCTGGTTGCGGCTCGTCAGGTGTCTGCTAGATTTTTGCAGATTCCAGAAAGATAATTAAAGGGAGGGGCATGATAATTTTTGTCTCCGTTAAACTCATCTACTGAATGCGAATTTGATTTTTATACAAAGACACGTAACCAGGGAACTTCCTCGAGCGAGGAAGAGAGAGGACAATGGAAACGAGGATGTTTGATTGTCTATTTTTAAATGAAATGCCTGGAGTCTGAGAAAACACCCTCCACATTTTCTGATCTAATACTTACTACTTGAGCAACTTCATTTTAATAATTTAATTTTGCATTAAAATTAAGATGGACTTATAAGGCGCTCAATACACCGTATAAAATTAGATATAATTACATGTGACTAGGTAAAAAAGGATCAAAGAAAAATCACGTCATTTCCCGCGCGATTTGCTATCTATTTTTTTTCGTAAAACATCAGAGGCCCTGGTAGTAGGCACTATTTTGGCCCCACCTTTGCTGAACATGCATTTAATTCACTGCGGTTTTTATAGATTTCGTTGATGACATAATGAATAGCAACACGGCTGTCCAAATAGATTAGTTGTCTTTTTTGTCCGGATCTCGATGTCTCAGCAAACTAATGAGATCACTCGGAAAGTGCACAGCTTTCATTATTTATCAAGACCGGGGAGAAATACCGACATCAATAAAACCGTTACTGGAACGTACCGGCTAATCAAGAATTCCTTCGATATCTTCCCATTTCCAATACTTGAAAAGTGACGACTTATGGTGTCAGTAGCGATCAACTTGTTTATTATTGTTGTTATAATAAAATTAAGTGTCCTTCTTCAAATAGGGATGCCACACAAGGTCAAATAAGAGGTTACGTTGTACCAAAATAAAAAATAAAAATAATAATAATAAAATGTAGTGGAGTGACATTTAGTTAAAGGCCAAAGTCCAAATACAAATTCAATGAAGAGTTGAAAGAGTTATCAGTTACTGTTGAGATTTAATTTAAACAGGTATGAGCAAATTATTAAGTGACTGATACAAATCTCAATACAGTGACCAGGTGCATCTCTTTTTATCTTTTTGACAGTTTATTTGGAGCAATAAACTTACAGATCGTGAAGGCATGTCAGTCATGAGAACATCTTTTCAGGGAGTTGAGTTATTTTATTGTTATGAAGATGTATTATATGACTCGCTCCGTGAGCAGGCAAGATGAACCAAATCCTGCAATGTGATTGGCGGGCAAGATGGAGCTATCGTGCCAGCTCGAAATTTCTCGCTTGGTTCCGCAAGATCAAAGATCATTTTTTGGTGTGTTACCCCATTTAATCCTTTACTGACCAAGCTTGTCCAGTCAAGATGGCTGGATATTGGCCTCCTTCTCGGTCTATGAACACGCAAAAAAGAACTTGGCGGATATCCAGCCATCTTGACCTCACGCTTTAGTTGGTCAATAACATGAAAGCATGGAACGTAATGTATAAGAAACCTTCTGCAAAACTAAGTAAAAGTAGGTGGAACCTCAAATCAAAAAGACGGTTTGCTAGTTTTGAAGACACTAAAAGGAAAAATAATAATGACGATAATAATAATAATAATAATAATAATAATAATAATAATAATAATGATGATGATGATGATGATGATCATAATGATAATGATAATAATATGAAATCAAGAATACTCCAAATATGGTGAACTTTTCTCACAGAAAAATGAAGTTTTTTCCAGCATTGATTAAGAAAATTCCCCCGAACGTTTCATTAAAAAAAAAGAAAAAAAGAAAAAAAGAAAATCGAAGTGTGAAGAGTTCTCACGTAGTATTCGGAATCAGTTGACATTCTCGATAATCTGAGAGGTCCAAAATTCGGAGAAGTACTGTTTGAGAAATATAAAATCATTACTCGAACCTACAAATTACGAATTCATTCTTCAAAGAGCCAGCAATTATTGTTGAGATTTCAGTTAAACAGATGTGAGTCACTTATAAAGTAACTCAAACAAACCCTGTGGAGTGACCAGGAGCATAGCTATATCATTTAGTCACAGTTTATGTGGAGCTATAAACTTACAGGTATTGTAGACTTGCGAGTCCTGAGAACATTGTTTCTGGGAGTTGAGTTATTTTATTGCCAAAGAGATATCTAGAAATAAAAGTAAAAGAAACCTTCTTCAAACCTAAGTTAACGTATAACTAATTCACGTTAATTGCACCTTTAAAATTATTTTCAGAAATTCGAATTAAACGAGAACAGTGATATTCATTCCGATTTAAGTTTTATAAAGGCTCATTCCGAGTACTTGCCGATCACGGTCTTACCAAGAATCCAACGCCCAAGAGTAAGATTTATCCAAATTGGCCTACTCCCCATCAACGATAGAAAGGTGTCTATTTCTAAACCTAGTTTCGCGGGAAATTGAACAACAAACCAAATCGGCTAACTCAATGTTCTACCCAATTCAAACCCTTTAGAAAAATATAATTAAGAAAAAAAAATGTGCCCGAGGTCTCGAGTACTGCCCTCAGGGCAACTTTTTTTTCTTATCTGGACCGACTTTGGCACTCGGCCGGTAAATATATGTATTTTTTCCTATGGTCAGGAAGCAGGTGCGAGGGGGAGAGAAGCCTTAAAAATCGTTTAAAGACTAAGAAAATTATCGCCTGTCCTCACACTGTCTCCTGTTGTTCTCATGCTAATTTGTACTAATTTGCATAAGAAAAGCAGTGAAGTTTTTATCAAAACAAGGTCAACTCCAGCCTCACTTTCATTCAAAGGTCAGGTTACTTTGCACACAACTGTAAAATGGTCAAACTTGTTTCCAGGGTCCTCTCTTTTCGTCACTCTAGAAAGTATCCTGGTTGCGGCTCGTCAGGTGTCTGCTAGATTTTAGCAGATTCCAGAAAGATAATTGAAGGGAGGGGCATGATAACTTTTGTCTCCCTTAAACTCATCTACTGAGTGCGAATTTGATTTTTATACAAAGAGACGTAACCAGGGAACTTTCTCGAGCGAGGAAGAGAGAGCACAATGGAAAAGTGGATGTAAAATGGTCTATTTGTAAATGAAATGCCAGAGAGTCTGAGAAAACACCAACCGCATTTTCTGATCTAATACTTACTACTTGAGCAACTTCATTTTAATAATTTAATTTCGCATTAAAATTTAGATGGACTTATTAGGCGCTAGTGACTAGGTTAAAAAGGGTCAAAGAAAAATCGCGTCATTTTCCGCGCGATGCCTCCTTGAGAGAGAGGAGTCTGGGGAGAGAGAGAGAGAGAGAGAGAGAGAGAGAGAGGGGGGGGGGGGGTTTATAGGGAAACATGAAAGGAAAAAGAAAAAAGAAAAAGCTGCAACATGGTGGCCAAACGAGTGCAACATGTTGGATTCAACAATGTTGGATGATGTTGCACTAACATGTTGGACCCTTTTAGCCAGGCCTTAACGACAAGAAACGTAGTAGTGAACGAAAGAAAAATAAAACAAAAAAACAAAACCTCTACCCTTCGAGGCCCCCACACAGTGTCAGTCTTATCACCAGTTCCCCAGTTCCCGGTTATTTTTTAGAGAAATATGACTATGATGATGATGAAGATAATACTATAACAGAGTTTTCGACGTCTTGCCCTCTGTAAACCCTCTGCTTGTGTTGTAGCTTGCTGCAGAGAAAACTCGACATATAGGTAAAATAAACAACAAACTACTGCATTTTCCTTCGTATTTATTTATTGAAATGTCTCTCGAAAATAGTCGGAAATGGCATTCCCGAGACCCTAAATTTCAAACTTTTCAGGTGGAGCATGCCACCAGACCCCCCTAGTTTGGAGCGCCTTTGGTAGAACATTGGCGGATTTTTACTGACACCGAGCTTAATTTGGAATGGAATTTGCTATTCTCCTGAACGAGCGCGGTGAGCCCCTCTTTTAATGGTGTTATGCACTTGTAATAGGTACACGGGAAACATATTTTAAGGGAAAAAAAGTTGGACAGTAGAAGTTGTGGTATTTATATATAAATGAAGTGAAAACTGCATGTGGAGCCAGACACTAAGTGTGAGGTGATGATATTGCGGCCCAATTTGCTTACATTTTTTTGAAAGCTCAAGCAATTTGAAATCACTTCACTGAAAGAGTTTGTCCCAGACAAAGCAGTAGGCTCAAGTTTTCAGTAATATTCAGTAAATTTTGCTATTTAAAAACAAATGTTCCGGTTGATCAAGTTTCAAACGCTTCTCGCGTAATTCCGAAAAAAAAAAAAAACAACAACACTTAAAATAAAGGGCATGCAGCGCGAAAACAAGCACGGTGACCCCGTTTATTTACTGCATTTTTAAAATATCCTGTGCATAAATATCAAGTTTGCCAAGTTTGACAAAAATCTGGATAGGACGTCATTTTCAAGGGAATTACCTTAAAGGGAACCTCCACTAAAACAACAAAATAGCTTTAAACCACAGAACATAATGTTTACAATTGGAATTGCTCAATCTTTTTCCAATGAAAGCGTTTGTATTCGAGAAAAATAAATTCCAAAAACGCTTATTTTGGTTTTCAAATTTCCCGGGCGCCGCCATCTTGAATAATTGTGACGTAACTTGGTTGCCTTATTGTTCCAGAACAATCGCTCTTTGTATCAGAACAATAGGGCAACCAAGTTACGTCACAATTATTCAAGATGGCGGCGCCCATGAAATTTGAAAGCCAAAATAAGCGTTTTTGGAATTTATTTTTCTCGAATACAAACGTTTTCATTGGAAAAAGATTGAGCAATTCCAATTGTAAACATTATGTTCTGTGGTTTAAAGTTATTTTGTTGTTTTAGTGGAGGTTCCCTTTAAAATTGTGTACTGCCCAAAAACGAACACTGTTGCCCCGGTTAAGAATACAGATTGAACTCATCTATTTACAGACATGAAAGAAATATCAGACAGATGGAAAGAGCATTTTACCAACTGCTGAATCAAGAAGGCAACGTAGACAATGATGCAACTGACCACCTAACTGCTCGAGAGACAATTGTGCATTTGAATGATCCAACTACCATGGAAGAACTAAGGAAAGCTGTAAAAGCTGCTAACAATGGTAAAGCGCCTGGTCTGGATGGCATACCAGCTGAAGTCATAGAACATTGCGGTGATGGTCTATTACAACAACTGATTTCCGTAAAGTGCACTAGGTCAAACTGCTTGCGTAGATCCAAGGCTGGACTAACTGCACACCTAAGAACGTGCAACACGCAACACCGGCGCTAATTACTCTCGGCTCAGTCAACATCAAAATCGATATACTGAGGGAGAGGTAGAGCATTAAATTAGCATCGCCGAGGTCATGGGCTCGAATGCAGTTGGAGCCACCTGAATTGTCAACATGAGACAATTGCTTCAATTTTCCAGATAATCGCGAGGATCGTTTGTCTCTTTCCGAAGCTATTGTGTTGGAAAGCATTCCCAGAAGCTGATGAGACCAGTGTAACCGCACTTACAGATCTGGGCCCGGTTGTTCGAAAGCCGATTAGCTTAATCCAGGATTAGCGTAAACTTTTGTTTCAAGTTTTTAACCTTTTGGTGAAAGTTTCTTTTGCTTATTTTTGTTTTTCAAGATTGACTTCTTCTAATGAAAAGTTTTGCCAGATATCAGCGTTGAACAGCATTTAGGAGTAGAGAAATTAACTCCTCGGTTAATTTTTAATCTGGGATTACCGTTAATCGGCTTTTGAACAACCGAGCCCTGGATAATATCACGCAACCCCAGGGAAGGACCGCTGCCGGAATTAAGAAATTAGTCTGCTTGCAGTACCAGCCTAAGACAGTTATTTCCAATGTTAAAGACCAATGCAATCCTCCATCTAATTAGAAAGCAAGGTTCCAGTAGTCGATGTCAACGTTGCGAAGCGAGACTTAAATGTACCCATCTCCGCAGCTACAATATTGCTGAAGATGATGGAAACTCTGATAATGATGCTGATGACGATCATCATGAGTTATCTGATGTTGATAATGTTGATGATGATCATAATCTACGGGGATGATGATGAAGAGGTGGAGGAGGAAGACGAGGGAGATTCACAGGATACCTTTTATCCTTGTCAAGAGGTTGTGAAAACAACACTGCATTTGGCAGAATTGACTTAGCTGTAAAAAGTAAGCGGTGCAAAATATGCCACAAGACATTTTATGAAAAAAGGCTCCTTTGCATGTTATAGTGGACACGAGATCAGATTTTCTACTGTTATGTTACAGAGTTGTCTGAGTTACACTCCAATAGATAGTTAATAGATAGTTGGGAAAATATGTCGACATAAATTTATTACATTCATTGTGTGAGCCAGCATTATGTGATTCAAAAATCATATTTACAAGTTCCAGCGATTTTCTATTTTTTTTCTAATTTGCGACAATTTGAAAACACAGTTAAAGTGTGGTTTTCTTTTTGACAAATTGTCCAAAATTTGCACCGAGGCCAAGCAACGGTGAAGACTTAAAATGAATTCGATTGGCACCAAACTTAACACAAAATAAAAACAACCATTCTCTTCCATTCCTATTTAGATACTTTTTATGGACATGTTAAATTGTGATTTTCAAAGCTCCTTATAAAACATCCTCAAAATACGCATAACATGCCGGCGGAAAATGGGTGATACTTAACGCGATAAAAATGTACATGGTATGTAATTATTTTGACTTCGTGAATTTTATGCTTCATATTCTTCAACTATTGCTATTATTCGTTTTCTGCATAAAGGTTTGTGCTCGAACTCGGACCTCTTCCCTCCGAAAATAGCAAAAATGTTTCTAACCTGAGCGAAGTAAATCACGCAAAATTTGAACGCAAACTGATGCTATTTCTTCAAATAAAATCGTTGAACTGACTAATTTTCGGCTTGTAGCTTGGCAGGCTTTAAAAAATACGAAGTAATCCTTTAGAAGTACCGTACTTATTCGGCTATAAGGTACTGAAAATCGTATTTGAGGACAAAACAAATTTGAATTAATACCGGTTTATGCAAGTGACTTTTGTATCACGATTTCAAAACTGAACTTAATACAGCATTAAATATGTTTAGTTTTTTTTGCCAAAAGACATCGTGATTCACACGATATTTTTAGGTACAGGAAATGTACTCCAATGCAATGCGAAATGTAGTGAAAATTATTTTTGTAATTTTTTAGACTAGTGTTTCTTTTTTCGTTTTTCTTTTTTCAACGCACACAGTATCACTTTCACTGAAATACATGGACGACTTGGCCGACGGTTTCATTTTAAGAGCACGCTCAAATCAGTATACATGTTACAAAATAGGAACGCATTGCGTACGTGTGGTAGTCTACATCTACATCTACATCAAGTTGTCTTTGAGTAATAGGTAGCCATAATAGTACACGATATTGTTTTAGTATCGTAAGTCATTATAGTGCCATGGTAGATGTCTTAGATAAATAGTCCCTGAGAAGACAAGTGGAAATACTAAACCCAGAAAGATTGAAGAAAATAAAAAGGAATCGAGAAACATTGGCTTCGAGGCTGACATGTTGATCATTCTCAAGTTCCCTTACAACTTCTTTTTCACAACAAGGTTAAACGTGCACTCTGCGCTTCAGGCAATATTTCACTAAAGTTAAGAATAGAAAGAATAGAATAGAATAGAGCTTTAATAGGATCATCCTCGAAAGGTTTTTCAGACACTATTTACAATGACTTGAATACGTTACTAAACCACTTAAGTTACAAATAATGAATAAAAGAATTCGTGGTAACATTATAAAAAAGGCCCGCTCTGTAAGTTGCCCTTTTATAGCTTGCTTGAAAGACTGCAAGGAAGCACATTGCTTTATGTCATTATCTAAGTTTTTTCAAATATTAGTTCCTCTGTATGCGAATGTGCGTTGGCCGGTAGCAGTTCTATACGTATGGGTTATTGACCAAGCGTGAGGTCAAGATGGCTGGATATTGGCCAAGTTCTTTTTTTGCGTTTTTATGGACCGAGACGAAGTCGAGGTCAATAAACACGCAAAAAAAGAACGAGGCCAATATCCAGCCATCTTGACCAAACAAGTTTGGTCAATAAAGGATTTATTATATGACTTAAAACACCAAAAAATGATCTTTGATCTTGCGGGACCAAGCGAGAAATCCCGAGCGGGCAGTATCGCTCCATCTTGCCCGCTCGGGTAGCCAATCAGAGCGCGCGATTTGGTTCATCTTGCCCGCTCACGGAGCTAGTCATATAATAAAAAGGTATATGTAATAAATCACGATTGCGGGTGTGGCAGGCATGGATACTAGAGCGTTTAGTGAATTTATCTTCCATATTTAGGTGCGAAACCATTAAGACATAACGCCAAAAATTTTTGTGGTTGTATTTTTTTCCGGATTTCGACGTCTTAGCAAAGTAGTGAGATCACTAGCAAAGTGCACAGCTTTCACACAACAAAAAGAAAAATAATAATAATAATAATAATAATAATAATAATAATAATAATAATAATAATAATAATAACAACAACTTTATTTACAGTGCGACCTAAGAAAGTTTTTTTTAAAAATTGTCCGCCAATCAGGATGTGTGAATTTCATTGACAGTCACACCTCCTTGCAAAGTTCGCACAGTTGTAAGAGTCACAGTTGTAATGGTCTGAAAGCAACTTAGCGATCTACCCTGTGTCCATGATTAAAATTTAGTTTAATGGAAGATCCGAAGTTTGCGGCCGGTGATCAAAACCTAAAGGACTCTTTATCTGAAACTAATTGAGCGTTTTGTGTCGAACCCACGTGAGATAAAGATATTTAATTTTGGGTTGACTGTGGCCCTCCGTGACTAATTGTATTTCTGCACGCCCCGTCACTAATCTGAAGCGATTGTGGAACCCTAGAAGTTCTAGCGTGGACGTCAATTTCGTCTTACTTCGCGTAATCACCCATCTACTCGCCGAACTACAGGATTTATCTGCCTCGATTTGCAAGTGTATTCAATTCTTTTGAAACTATTAGCTAAAAACAAATAAATGCAAAGGTTGACGGGAACATTAAGAAATTAAATTTAGCGGCTCAAGGAAAGAAAACATAATACATATATGTAAGTAGAGCTAGCAGAAGGGTCGGTTATGGTGATCGCCTTAAGGAAGACCCACATTGAAAGTTTGGCGGCTTAGAAAGTTCTGCCTTGGCTTCCCCGACCCATGACACTAAACTGAACTGTTTTACCAACAGAACTCGAGGTTTGGCGGGGACTGATTGGCTTCTTTTACCAGAGAATCTGTACCCGGATCATCCTCCAGAAATTTGTTACGAGACAGATTTTGTAGGCATGGCTTTAGTGTTTTAACTTCTTTATTCTGGCTTGAACCTTCAGCACTCTGCCGTTGCCGGAAGCCAACTCCAGTAGTGTAGCAGCTGATCCAAAGATTACTCGCCATTGGTTTGCAACCCTTGCACGAAACAATGACATGTCATTCTTTCTATTGTTTTAGCTATTGTTTGGGGTAAGGGTTGCAAACCAATGGCGAGTAATCTTTGGCCGCCAACTCTGTCATCAAACTACTAAAACCTGCTCTTGCTGAGCTGTGATTGGTTAATGAATACATTTCCTTCGAAGAACAAAGGTGACCGCCTGGGCGAATGATTACGTGCCCCGGGCATCGCACGTGAACTAGGCGAATAAGTGAGTGTCACAAAAACTTACAAGGTTAACTCTCCTGAGGAAAGCACTTTCGCGAGTAAGCTTTGGGTGCCCAATAGACAGCTATAGATGATCAAAGAGCTTGAAAAGTTATACAATTGTGATTCTAAAACCCTCAGCATCCCAGGCGGAAAAAGCTTGTGGTAAATACTTTTGCTAGACAATTCAATCTTCAATCGCTACTTTACACCCGGCTAACCGCGGGAAAGCCAAAGCTACAGATAACTACGCTAAGATAACTAACATGGTCGGTCTTACAAACTTGTCAGAAATAGCCGCTAAAACGGTCCTCGTGTTTCCAAACAACATCAGCGGAAATCTGGCTTTTTCCTAATGCATTAACTTAAATTAATTGCGAGGGACGAGGTTGTTTGCGACAATTAACTTGGTTTGCACGTTTCAATTTCCTATGTTCGTTCTTAGCATCATGCATTTAGAACTCTGCATATAATAACGCGATCTTGAAAAGATTGATTCAAATATTATAAAATATGCTTCAACATATGCCTTAAATTAAGTTACTTCCACGTGCTAATACACACTGAGTACAAATTACATTCCTTTTAACTGTGTTTTGGAAGGTTTTCTAATTTAGAAAATAAATAAAGTCAAACACTATGAAACGGCAGCAACGTTCACCCTTGAAATTGGGCGAATTGAACCTAAGACCTGTGTATCACAGCTATTTCTTACAAACTAGACGATCCGTGAGCGTAAACTGCCACAAGCTTGTTTTGATATCTTGCAGCTTACAGGGATTGCTGCTCTTAGGATGGGACCCATACACCGACTGACCTATATTTGCATTGCTATTTATACGGGAGTCTTGTTGGAATGATCACAGGTTTAATAACACTCGGGAAAACTTACTTCGCCCTGAATTCCTTTATATACAGTTCAGCTATCAGACAACGGCTTTGATGCATGTTTAATTTCAAGAAATACCTTCTTCGTTGGATGTCACCGGCCATCTCACCAGACTTGTGCTTCTCGAATTTAGGTCTAAGCACCCATTTCAAATAGCGCTGATAAACAGTATCTAAGGCTGCGTTTACATGAGACCCGGGGTGAGTTTCATCTCGGGATGAGTTCATCCCGGGGTGAAATTTGATTTCGTTTACATGGTTGATTTCACCCCGGGATGAAAGGATAACAGTGTCATCCCGGGATGAAATCAATTTCCAAAGCTACCTCGGTGTGCTAAACCAAAATGTGGTTAAGAACATATAAAGTTCTCAACTTACCTTCCACTACAACTCGCGGGACTCATGGCGGTAAATCTGTTCAGTACAAAATGGCCGTCCTTGCCGTAAACTGATATGCACAGTATGATCATTCACCGCTGGTCATACGTAGGGAGGCACAGAAAAATGTCATTTCGGCTCGGGACAGAAAAGAATCAAGTGTATACATGAATTTTTGATCCCGGGATGAAATTTTGTCCGGGTGCTGAAGACCGGGATGAAATCGTCCCGGGATGAAGAAATTTCACCCCGGGATCCTGTCAACACCAAAAGCCAAATGACCAGACACCGAGGTGAAACTCATCGCGGGATGAAACTCGTCCAGCCTGGGATGAGTTCTGTCATGTAAACAACACCTAAGTTTCGACCCCCGTATGAATATCAAATATAGGTCGGTGTACGGGTACCGTACAAAAGGTCACTGCTTTTATAAAAATCTTCTTGCTTGTAAATAATGGTTACATAAATTAAATTTGGACAAGAACGTAAAAATAAAAGTACACGAGCTTAAAGAAATATTGTTAGCTTCCCAAATTAACTTTTCCAGCCAAAAATCATATTGAAACAAACAACATATTTGCTATTAGTATTAGAGGCAAAAAAACCTTCCTATTTCATTCTGTGCGCATGCGCACAAACAAGCAACACACTCCATGTCAAAAACCACACGCAAGTAAATAAAATTCTTTGCCGGAATTTCAGGAACAAACCCTTTCCTGAAGAACCTTTCCCTTGAATAATGAAGTGTAAAATGGACAACAACCCTTCTTTCATGCAATTTTTGACTAACGAGAATTAGTCAAATTTCCGTTTGTTGTTGTTGTTGCTGTTTTTTTACCTGAAGACTGTGTAGAGTTGAGCACAGATAAATGAAATCATAAATAGCCAGACTTTTAGTAAACACGGATCTAGTTCCACTAAAGAGTTTCGATTCCTTCTCTGAGTTTGTCAAACCCATATCCAACCAGAAAGAGTTAACAGAGAATTTGCCATTTGGTTCCAGTGTCGTGCACTGCACATAACATTATAGTTAGTAAAATATTAGAAAAACAGCTCACTTTGATATCCGACGGCGAAAAATGCAATTAATGTCGAATTTTATTGCTTGTCGCATAATCCTTTTTCACCGCTTGTGTTGTTTATCCAATTGAAGTTCCATCCTTGAGCTCCATAAAGGTAAATTTTTGTTTAAGGATCCAATAAAACACCATTTTCCAACGGATAAAATCTACCTGAATCTACGCATTTCTATAACCCTCTTAAACCTACAGGACTGTAGCAAAGATACGAGCAGAAGACTCTAGGAACAAAGAGATTTCTTAGCAGGGGAGTGCCAGAAAAGAACCAACTGCGCAGCTTTTCTGTCTTCCGACGAAGAAAGAAACATGAAAATTCAACAGAGATTTCGACTGGATTGCCATACATAGCAACCCAGTAATCAGACCTTATCTTAAATAGCGTTTTTTACAGTTCTGAGCTTAATGACCAGGCCTTAAAATGGCACCTAGGCTGAAGTTGACCTCGTTATTATTCAAGCGTTCCTGCTTTTCTTGTGTTAATGATGTTGTTCTTATTCTAACTAGTAGGAATTTACATAAGAAAAGCAGTGAAGCTTTTATCAAAATGAGGTCAACTCAAGCCTCACTTTCATACAAAGGTCAGGTAACTATGCACACAACTGGAAATGGTCGACTTCGTTTCCAGGCTCCTCTCTCTTCCTTGCTGAAGAAAGTACCCTGGTTGCGGCTGGTCACGTGTCTGCTACATTTTGCAGATTCCAGAAAACAAAAAACTGAAGGGAGGGAAACGATGATTAAATCTTTGTCTCCACTGAACTCATTTACTGAGCCCGGAAGGAAGTCAAAATTAAACATCACTTGGCGCGAGAATGTCTATTTATCTAAAACAAGCTAAAAAAAGGGACATTTCTGGGGACTGAGTGGAACGAAAAAGCCTGAAATTGAATATTTCTGTGTCACTAGAGCGACAGCTGGGTTGCAGTAGGTGTTAGAGAGGGATTATGTGTAGTGACTGGTGTATTTAATCTAGGTAGAGCATGTCATTGGTAATTCTAGGTCGACACTGTTTATACGCAATTTTCGAAATCACCCCTAGTATGTCTTTTCCTATTTTCTGAATTCTGACGTTGTGAGAATAGTTGAGTCAACAGTTGCTAAGGTTAATGACGGTTTTCAGTTTTGATGAAGCGCAGAGATCTTTAATGTCCGTCTTCAATCGAGCTAACAGTGATTCCGCCAGCACATATCTGAGAGAGGTTTAGAAGGTGATATTCGACGAGTCACTTGGATTCAAGATGAAGGCAATCGGGGACCAGTTTCGATTTAATATGGAGCTGTCTGACACGATAGAATAAGCCAAGACCCCTTGCTTGGTAAAGTTTTTCTTTTAGGTCAACGAAACCCTGGAGAAAGCAAACCTGATGTCCTTATGTCTTCCAAGTCTCATAACAGTCAACGTCTAGCCGGCTGTCCAAGTGTAGTCGAAGGTGTAGTGATATCCAATTTTGCTTTTAGTATTTTCTAAACTGTTTTACTAATGATTATTCAATTTCGGAGGCTATATTGAAGAACCATTCCAGTAAGCTTTTGTTGACGGCAATTTGTCAAAATGTTATGATGAATGAGTTAAAATAAGTGCCACGGGACTGATCTTTAGTGTCATTTCTGTGTTTCAACGTTATTTTTGAACATTTAACATAGCGATGTATTGAACCGCTTTCTTGTCCACCTGATATTATTAATCCCCTTTTCAGTTTCTGTGCAAATCTCAGGAAGGAAAAAAAATATGCTTGATTTGAGGCACGTTAACTCTTGTGTTTTAAGCAAATATATATTACTGACGTGAAGATATTTCCACAGCCCTGAAGACCGTTTCTAAGGTTTTTTATTTGTCAGTTTTGTGACCTCAAGTCTGATTATATCCTGCGTTTTTGGGGACCAAAAAGTTCAAATATTTTCAGTGTGCAATTTTGATTTTCGGCTTCCCCTCCGCTCTGTATTTGTTTTTTAAAGTTACTGAAGCCTTTATTGACTTAGTCGAGAAGAAAAGGTATTTCCGTTGTCTTCCTTTCTCGATCACGGCTTTGGAGAGGGATCGGAACTAACCGGAAATAACGAAGCCAAGATCAGTAGTTTGTCAGTTAACACTAACTTTCTTTAACGTTGTTTTGTTGTTAATGTGGTAGAGTCCCAATGGGAACCAGGGCAAGTTATCACTTGGTTAGGTATTGTTCTCTATACTTATGAAGGTTCAGAGTGTATGTCTGTTACTGAGCGCAGAATCGCTAAGGTCAAAAACCACACTGATACTATTTCAGGAAGGCTGGACTGTATGGTCTCTGTGGTAGGCCAGCATGGTTTACAGACAACACAAACGTTGTGAGTATTGTTCATTACGGCAGCTAATTAAGTGCCTGAACCGCAGCTTCTTTCTCGTCTGCTTCGGATTTAGTTTTTCTCTTTAGATTAAGTGGATTCTCAGAGAATGTAATCTTACGGCTGTTCACTTGAGTAGGTTTTTCGACTTTGACGATTATACGTTAAATGATGAAGTATTCACGATGTTATAGATCAAGATTGGGGCCTCCGATCACATAGTTGCTAGGTTTTCTTGCAGCTATTACGCTAAATTATAGTCCGCTTTAATTCTAGTTTTTACCATCCCAGGACCGAGGCGGTTGGCGCATTTACTCGAGATTATTACTAGAACTATATCGGGCTACACTTAGGGGCACCCAACGTCAATTTTCCGAAAATGTCTGTTCGGAAGACGATTTGACATCTACAATTTTCGGAACATCTGTTGTAAAATTTCTTGCTTGCCTGCCTGACCTAGGATTTTCGAACATCAAAAAATTGGTATAATTGCCCATTTTAAGGACGGTGCCTACTAATTAAAGATATTTTTGCCCCGGTGTGTGATTATGCAGGAAGTGTAGATCTTAACAAGTGTTATTGAAATCCAAAAAGAAATTGGGGGTGACCACGCATTTTTCAAAGATAATTCATGAATAATATTTGTAAAAAGCTTTAAAATATAAAGCAATGTATAGCGTTCTTTCAAGCCAAGCTACCTTCCTCGGCTCGTCTCTGGACTCCCTCAAGCTTGTCAATGTTCTTACGTGAATACGGGGACCATACCACACAGCAGTATTCAAGGTTAGACCTTACTAAAGAACAGTAGGGGGTCCTTAGGGCTTTCAAATCATTTAGTCCTTTACAAGTTTCGGTAGTTCCTTCTGTTACGAAACTGGTATTAATGGAAGCCGACGGTGCGCCTTTCACTCGCTCCCTCTGTCAGTGCTCCGATTCACGGATATTTTAAGTCTTAGCTACACAGATCAGAGGAAAGTGGAAACAGACGTTGAGGTCACCGAGGATGGAACTGGGGACCCCTTGCTCCGAAAGCTGCGCACTAGCCAATTGAGCTACGCCTGCAAATGTGGTTTTTGAGGAGGGGGAAAACCGGAGTACCCAGGGAAAAGCCTCTCGGAGCAGAGTAGATAAACAACAAACTCAATCCTGATTTAGATTTACAATCTCTAACAAACTTCACCTAACAAACATGTGAGGTCATGTGTAAATAATCTTTATGGTCTTTCCAACTTCAAAATAGTTTTTCAAAGCACTCTCAAAATCAGGTGAAAATTTCAATTTTTCCCCTACATAGTTAAATTGTTTCTTTATTGGGAAATGGAAACGCCGCTGGATTACGCTACAGAAAAAACAGAACATTTCACAGCAGCAACAGCAAATTACGCTACAAGAAAACAGAACATTTCAAAGCAGTAACAACAAATTGTCATGAATCTTCATTAATCATTGAAAAATCATGTTTTCTCAACCAACCACAGATTAAAATGGGATCATATGTGTTGCTGTTTCGCTCTGAGCCTAACATACAAATTGTTGGTGTTTAAGGTGACTGAACACAGTTTTTAAGCAGCACCTATACTTAAATTTCTGCCATATGTATCAGTGCTGTTTTTGCCTGGAAGCTCAAACCTGATCACTGATAAGTGCTACCACGAAGGTTTATACTTTAGACAGCATTTTGCTGGGTTCAAAAGCACCTGAGGGCGACCACTTCTTCGGTTTCCACATATGTGGTGGTGGATGTGGATTTTTCTTTGGCATGACTCCGGCGTACTCCAGCCACGCGTCAGGTTGCTTACCAAAGATCTTCTTGTTCGTATATAAGGCTTGTTCAAACTTTTTGTTTTTCTGGGTGGTGTTTTAAAAATATTTTATTCCTTTTAAACACTACGCTTCATACATAGAGAATATGCTTAAGATGCACAAGACGAATTTACAAAGAGGTAGCTACTGAATAACACGAAACGTACACAAACGCCAGCCTACAGACTTAAAGAAGAAAAACCCACGTGCGGTAATAATCATGAAGTGATTTACTTGCAGTCATGATCTCTTTAAGAATTTCAACTTTTTGCCTAGATACGAAAAAGTAAGCTTTGGAAATTCAGTTCATCCCCGCGGAGGCATGCGCAGAAATGCAATATTTGACGGTTAGTGAACAGTAGTTTAGTAATTTCCCAAGCCTTTATCCTGCCATGCCAGCCGTAAAGTATTTGGCTTGTGGGTGAATTAGTTTTCGCTTGTTCCGTTGTGCCACCAATTTTGGAACAAAGACCAAAACCAGCCGTAATAACGCAACTTGTTACAACGTAGTGTAGCGTCTGTTCCTCGGTGTTGCGTTGTCACATGTAGCGTTTTTCGACGAGACCATCAGGAGACTTCTTAATTCTTAATTGTCGTTTTCCCACTTTTAAATCATTCACATATCATTAATAGTGTTTTTTTTGTGAGCATATAAGTTAGTTTTTAAAATTTGTAAATAATTTCGATAGATAGCTTAAAATTGTAAATATTACTCATTGTTTGATAGTTGAAATAAAGAGTTATCATGGATGAGGGGTAGCCCCGGGTGTCAGTATATTAGGGATCACTTTTTAATTTAAACATTGTTTTCACTTCTGTTATGACTAAAAGGTATGAGATAAACTTTTTGAATGTTACTTCTTGTAAATCCTTGGCAGAGTATCTTAGCTTGGTTCCAGCCGCTGCGGTAGGAGGAACAAACACGCTCACAAAAACAGAGGAGTGTATCTGGTGGACAGAATGAAGACAGCGTTATTGCGATCAACAGTCCAAGTAGGGTTGTTTAGGTTTGAATTCCTTTCCATTTCTTTTGGGATTGCAGAAGGGAGACCATAGTATTTTGTAAAAGAAACATTAAAATAGAATTTCCATGTGAAATCATGCAATTCTAAAATATCGCCTTGTTTACTTCAGTAATTCCGGCATCAAACAAACTTTTATAAAACACGAATTTTGGTCCACAAGAATATTGCAGTTATTCCATAATATCTCCTTTTTTGTCGCACTTTGATACCGTAGCCTGATGCTTTTTTAAACTAGCACCAATACTCCGAAATCATTTAATTTGGGAGGATTATCGTGGTCGAGCCTCTTCATTTCGCAGTTACATTTTGTTAAGAAAGAGAGATTACCACGTTTATGCAAGAGTTATTTTCCAGGAGGCCTGTGAATCATCTATAATTTTCTTAACCCAAGCTATCTTCCCATGATTTTAAAATCGCACATTTTAAGACCACCATTTTTCCTTTTACCAATTAAGGTGTTCCTTTTTACATTAGTGGGTTTCCCTGCCCAAACGGAATCAAAAATTAGCCTGTTTATTTCTTAGATGTAGCGATCCAGGACAGGCAATACAGAAGCAAAGTAAATGGTCTTGGATGGCCCTTACGTTTCTATGGATACCAATCGTCATTGGCTTGTTCCCGAGCTTTGCGGGCTCCGTGGGTATATAAGTTAGGGTGAGCGACAACCCCTAGTCTGACTACAGACTACCCGAGAAGAGACAGCCTAATCGTAAGTGCGCACGCATAAAATAGAAATCAAAGAATCAACAATTTGAGGGCTTAGACATACTGCTAGCGTTACCTTTCGAATGAAAATGTTTTTCCCGCCAAAATTCTCACCGGAGTCAATGGAAGCTCTCGATTCAGAAACAGCCTTTTATTTAAACTACATATTACTGCACCGTTAAGACTGCAGTCCATTTTCTGAATGTGAAAACGCAACTATACTTAATAAAAAAGAACTAAAAGGAAACAAGGGCAAATGATGATACGTATTCTTGAACGTGCGTCTTAAAATATGTGCACAATTTTGTCTCGGTCACGTAATTCTCATATGAACACCCGTTAAACTTGTCTCGAGAAGGAGTGCTGTCTCGGTAACCGAGACAATATAGACAGGCCCTTAGAAACGGCACCTTTTAACAAGAATGCTGCAATATCAACGTTCCCAGAAAAATAAAAACAACCAATCAAAAGAATAAAAAACTCCTTTTTTTGTTTGCAAATCTTTTTTTTTTCTCTTTCTTGGGCAAAAGATTCGATTAATTTGTGAGAAATTGTATTTTTTTTAATTTTTTCTCTCTTCGAAAATAGTTTGAACCCATCAAAAAGTTGCTCCAATCTTTTACAAACCTAATCTGGGATAAGATGGTCTTTAAAATTAACTTAAATGTGCCGACAACGAAGATAATATTCTTTTTTGGCCGTGGTCTTATGTATATCTTTTTCCAAATTAATATCTAGACCAAAAACCGTTGCAAACCCATGCACTACTGTACAAACGATTTCAAACGTTTGCTCGTTAATTATTGTTATCTTGTTCTTGCAAAGGTCACTTCGCAGACACTTCTCAGGCAACCGATTTTTCTCTTGTGCTGTTTTTAAAAATGCTCGCACACGACTCCCTAAAAAAATTGGGCCAATCTTTTTTTACGGATCTCACCAAAAAATATAATGTTCAGCGCTTTAATTGACTCTCTGCGAACTTTGGGAATCATATTCAGCACAAATTGTTTTTCTAAATTATTTCTCTAAATGAGCCTTTCCGGGGGGGAGGGGGAGGGGGATGCATCTCCACGCAATTCGAAGTACCTCAAAGAGAAGGTGGGGCTTTGCGTTTGGAAAACATGAAAAAAAATGGAAAATGGATGACCATGGATCGGGGTACCACATAACGACCCTCTTGTTTGTAGCCGTTTAGTCCTTCGACGAGAAAAGAGATTGTCTTTAAACTGTGAGCTCTCAGTATGCAGGGTAGAGAAAGGGCGAAAGCAAGCATAACAGAGAATTGTACGACCGGTTGTGCTGTAAAATGCGGGCACCCTTTAGATATCGGTGAGTAATACCACTCTCAGTACTATAGAGAAGATATCGTTGACGTCACCTATTGGCACTAATGTGCCAACTAGAGCCTCATTGGCTGTCGAAACAAAGGGTCTTTTGTTCCTGTGGTTGACACATTTGCATAACGAAAGCAGTGATTGTAAACAGATATCACCCATATACAGCCTCCATTTTTGTTCGCTGCCGGCGAACGAGATTGAGCTGGCACTGGGAAAAAATGGAGATGGTAACCAAAAGAAGAAGACAAGATATTTGCAAGTTTTTAATGTGCAAAATATAAACAAATATTTCAGGGAATCGGAATAGATATCGAGTTAACTTAATAGCCATCTTGTCATGCTTCCAAAAATGGATGGGGAGCAGTTTGTAACGAAAGTACTACCCTAACCTGCGATCAGGCGTACTTTTCTTTATTTAGAGAAGGTGTGAAAAGGTACGCCTCATACAATTTCTTATCGAGTTGTCTGTCAAGAGTGATCTTATCTTGGTTCATGCTATAAATGTGAGCCAATCAGATTTCACTGGAAATTACCTGCATATTGCGATTCAAGGGAAGAGACGAAAACAAAATAAAACTCTAACTGGAATGCCTACGTATTCAGACTTTATCCATACCATCAAAGCTACTAGTATTTCTGCAAATCCCGCTATCAATCTCGAAAAGGTCCAGGGGGAAGCAGAAATAGTTTTTTGCCTCATTGCTCTGAGGAAATGATAAACCCAGATACTACAGCTATAGTAGCCAGCAGAATTGAAGAGTTTAATATTAAGAAAAGGATAGTGCTTACACAGGACTCCTCCAAAGCATTATCCGTAACAGGATACAAAATGGAACTTTTAGTCCAACCTGTGCAGTTTGTTAGCCCTGGGCCAGTAAGATTTTCTAATGAGGAGACATTATTAAATGTTGATTTTGAAATGTCTTGATAAGGGAATTATCAAAGAAAGCACACACGAATACGGGTAATTTATCTTTAATATCTTCCTAAGACCAAAGAAAGATGGATATTACTGCATGGTCTTACACGTTAATTAAAAAGCTTAAAATGTATTCAATCCATACTTGCACTCAATTAATTAGAGCCAGTCCACGGAGAACATCAGAAGTACCTAAAGTTTTGTTGAGGAAAAAAATACCAATTCATACGCTTGACTAAGGGACTATCATCTGCTCCCAACCTCTTTTCCAAAATGATGAAATCAGTTTCCTCCAAAGTCAGAGAAATTGGGCACGTAACAAATGGTTACCTTGACGACTCATATTTAGTGGGTTACACTTTCTGTGAATGTTAAAACAATGTTAGAGATACCCTTGATTTGGGCATCCTTACCCATGAAGAGAAGTCAGTATCAATACCAACACAGGTTGTCACCCCGTGGGCTTTGTTTTGAACTCCATGGACATGAGCGAATCCATAGCTCAGGGTCTTCTAGAAAAGGCCATGATAAGGGAGGTAGCACAGCGCATTGCCTTGATGGTTTCCTCCCTTCCAAGAGTTGACTATGGGAATCCCTACTGACAGTACCTATGGCGAATTCTACAAACCCTTACAGCTCTCGGAGTAAACAACGTCAGGTTTTTTTCCTGGTGGATATCAAAGAGGAGTATTGTAACAAGGAAAATTCACCACATTCTGCTCAGTGACGTCTCCACTCAGGGTTTGGGTCCAAGCTTAGGCAACAGTACCTCAGGGGATGAGGAGGAGGGGGGGGGGGGAGGGGAGGGGGAGGGGGAGTGGGAAGATGGTCTGAAAAACAATGCGTATACCGCATAAACTTGAAGTCAAAGCAGTTTGTTTGGGTTTGCACACCCTGTGCAGCGAGAGGAAACAGACAGATTTCAAAGTGCTTTCTGACAACACGACCGACCACTGCTGCCTGCAAACGCAATAATGGGGCTTCCCACTGCATACCATGTAACAACATGGCAAGAGAAACATGGGAATTGTGCCTGCTGAGAGGTATTTTGGAGGGACAATACTGCCGCTGAGAGGGTATCTTGGGTCTTTGATGATGCTAAAGAATAAAAGGTACATGTAGATGTTCATATTTTTAAAAGACTGTATATTTCACAAGTTCTAAAACAAGGCCATTAATAATTCAAAGAGTGCGAAAGTTTTGAACATGCTATTTCGTCTACTACAACCCACGTTATGTATACTGACAGTTATTCATACTTTCCCATTTCTTACTGTTCACCATTGTTACAGGGGCATTTTCATGAGTTTTGCCCAAGCTTTAAGCAAATGAAATCAAGTTCGCTTTGTTTCTCTTTTTTCTGATACTTAGCTCGGGTGCTAGCTAGAGTGCCCACATGACTTTAAAATTTCGTGGAATCTCAGCGATAGTTGACTGCTGGAATTGTCAGGAAAACTTAAACGAGACAGAGCAGAGATTACACGCCCACTCAGGGGTTTTTTATCAACTCATTCCACCCCTTTTTGTAATTTTTACTGTTTTTGGGCCTCATGTGGCCACTCTGTTTTAAAAATAACTGGTTGCGCGAAAGCGTAGTGTTCTCGTGTTATCTCTGCTCTATAGATGACAGATAGAACTTCAGTCAAACTTCAGTTTCTGGGTAAGTCTCTATTTTTCAATTTGAAAGCAAAAATGAAAGACAGTAGACGATAGTTTTAAAAGCAATGCGGGAAACTCTAAAACAAAAGCAAGCAAAACTAATCTGAAGTAAAGAATACTCCAACTAAGGTAAACTTTTCTCACACAGCTTACACCTGTTTGTGTCAGTAACGATTCTATTTCACAAATATGGGGACCCCACCCAAGGTCAAATGAGAAGTTGCGTTGCACCGAAAAAACAAGAAATAAAGCTGTAGTGGAATGGCATAATAGCTCAGAAGGCCAAGCTGCAAATGCAATTCAATTGTAGACCTGAAAGGGATTATCAACTAGTTCTCAAATTTAATTTAGAACAGCTGTTTAAGTCACTTTTATCTAACTCAGTAAAATATTTGTGGAGTTACCAGGCTCGAAGCGATAAAATTGTTTGAAAGATATTATTTGGGGCACTATGCAAACTCGATTTGCATTTGTAATTAATACCCTGGGGTACATGCAAATGAGACTATAAAAGAGGTCACACGTGCTCCACCCCATCACTCTACTCGAGGATGCAAAAGGGAAGCATTTTTTCTGATCAACCCAACTTACTCGATGGCCGTCGCGGATCATGGTCCTCGCAATGTAGCGGTGGAGGCTATAGCGGAACATCTAAACCCTCCAGCGGAGGCGGCAGTTCAACCAGCAGCTGAGATACAATCGGCGGCTGGAGTTCAACCAGCTGTACTGGCAAATGACGTACAGTATCGTACGAGTTGTTAGTTTTCCCTGGTTCATAAAGTCACGCTGGTTGGACTGTTCAGGCCCTTGGTTTGTTGGTCAATTTAATTTGTGCTGGGTTTGCCTGTGGGGTGAGGTTTTAGTTCTTTTTAGTGCCTGTGGGGCTCGCCGGCGTGGCGAATTTGTGTGCTTATATTGTCTGCGTGGTTTGCTTTTGGGGCTGGCCTGTGTGGCGGAATTTTAACTCATTGGCCTGTGGGTCTTGCCTATAGGACAAGTTTGTACTGGTGTTGCCTTTGAGGTCTGCCTAAGTGGCGAAGTTCTTTGTTCTGTTGATGCCGGCGTGGTTTGCTTGTGGGGCTTGCCTGTGTGGCGAATTTCCTTCCGCTTTGTTAATGCCTGGGAGGCTTATTTGCGTGTTTGAATGTTTTGTATTGTAATATCCGAGTGTGGCTCGCCGAGGTGGCGGAGCTTTATTTTAATCATTTATGCCTATGTGGTTTGCCTGTGTGGCGGTTATTTATCATATACAGGAGCCCATCTGGAGCGTGCAACTTCCATACAGCGTCTGTGAAACGGTGTTTTCACAAGTAGGTTTATTTTTAGACTAGCCCTTCCCGCTAATTAGGCCAAAGAACAAAGACAGTTCCGGTTCGGTGACCCTATGAAGTCAGCCTAATTTCTTGTAATGGGTCATCGGGCTCTAAAAATAACTTGGTCAGTGAAAACGCTGTTACACGAACACAGTAGAGTTGTAGGCTCCGGGTCATGGGTTCCTGTCTTATAATAACGTCTCAGGTTTGCCTGCGTGGCGACTTCGGAAGTCTTCTGATAATGCAGCGGAATTGTACTGATCATACGGGTTAGGTTTGTGGAGTGAGTTCTCTTTGCGTTAATGTGGATTAATAATGGTTCTGGGGTTTTGCCTTTCGTAAGGTTTTGTTTCGATTTAAAGTCCCATGAGGGTTTTTCTGGGGTTTTTGAAATGTTCCTTGGATTATTTGTGCTATTGATCAGGGTGAGTGACTCGTGTTGCGTGCTAAAGACGCTCCCTCCTGGTCGCAAATCCCCGGTACCACTAGTTTTCTTGTTTTTTATGTGTCTTATCAATCGATTGGAATAGGTGAAATCGTGAAATCCCTATTTAAACCCTCCCCCCTATTTTATTTGGATAGTGGGTCG